>NC_141536.1:124734998-125034998 GCF_021556685.1 Rattus norvegicus
GAATCTGGCCATTTGAATTTCATTGGAAGTCTAGTATTGTGGACGCACATGCCTGGCCTTCTGTAGGTTTAGCTGATACTGCTTATATTTTTTCAACCAACTGAGAGAATATTTAGCATAGTTGCAATGAGCTATGCAACATGGACAGTCTCTCTGGGGAAGAATGAATGCTTTCCCACCCTAGAAGGCATTCCTTAATGTGATAAGTGGGCAAAGCTTTTAGTGGTGAAATGAAGGACTTGCAGTGTGTGTTTGGTAAGGTCCTGTGGATGCATAGAAATGGAAGGCTTGTTTCATCTTCAAAATAAATTAAGAGGCCAGCAAAGCTAAGAAATGTGTCCCAAGTCATAGGGGGAGTCTGTGAAGGAAACTTGTCCCTAGCTGAGGGTTGAAAAAGGCATAAGCTAGCTTTTTATTATGAATTACTATTATAGGCCGGTTCAACCATACTTATTTCCCTTTCTGTGGGCAAGGATCTTCAGTCAGTTTAGTTTTAAAACACAAGATCATTTCCAAGGATCGATGGTCATTGCCAGACCTCTGAATCTCCTCACTCAGATTGTTGGTTCTAGGATACAGTCCCCCTAATTCTCTAACTCCAACAGTAATGCTTATGCCATTGGCTTTTAGTAGATTTCTAGGTTAGCTGACCATGTAAATACAGCCTCTAATTCTAGTTTCTTGAATTCCCTTACCCTTTGCTCAGTGAAGGAGAGGAAATACTGATCCTTCTAGAACTGAATGAGACAGTAAGACAAACTATTGGCCTGGTTGGAAAATAGCTACTAGATAAAGACTAAGGCTCCATCCAAACTTCTGATTTTGACCCTGTGGAACTAAACAGTCTTCTGAGCTTCTAATACTTTCAATGTCTAGTAATTTTACTGATGATCCTTCACTGTGATATCCTGTTTCTTTTCAATCATCACTGTAGTACATAACCATTATAGAAAGCATGGAAGTTAGAAAAATGTATTTAACTCCTAACAATTTCCAATTTACTATTTGATCTTCATTAATGTATTATTTATTGTGTGAATCCCACCAGTCTTCCAAATACATCAATAATAACTTTCAAGGCTGTGCCTTTCTTTCCATTGACATATTATATTTTTTTTGTCTTAGAAACAATTGTTCTGGGATGAAGAGATGGCTCAGTGGTTAAGAATACTGACTGCTCTTCCAGAGGTTCTGAGTTCAATTCCCAGCAACAACATGGTGGCCCACAATCATCTTTAATGGGATCTGAGGCCCTCTTCTGGTGTGTCTGAAGACAACTACAGAGTATTCATATACATGAAGTAAATAAAATAAATCTTTTATCCCTGTCTGACTGTAAAAAAAAGAGAAAGAAACAATAGTTCTATAGTATATATTATTGGATCTAAGGAGTACTGTTTGTACAGTCAGTAATACAAGCCTATGAAGTTCTATGAAGTAAGGTGAACAATAACAGAAATTAATAACAGGTTTGTATGCTCATTTGTGTATTTTGAGCATGAGTCCATAAAAACATATAAAATAGGCACAAATAGAATAAAAAACATTTGCTTTCTGGTTTCAGTTCTACTGTGTGAGTGTAGGAAAGTTGCTTATCCTGTTATCCTGTCTGAGTCTTTTTTTTTTTTTCAGCTTCAAAGGATGGATAGCAATGTTTTGTCATCTAAAATTCTTATAGTGACTTTTGGTCATATATCTTAGACATTTAAGACAGAGCATTGTAAACATGGAAGATTTTGTTGAAAAGTAAAAGCTTAAGAGACTTACAAAACCTTCTGGACTCCTTCTCTGTAATTGATTCTCTTTCCCACTAGAAGTGTGTTCACAGAGTCTAAGTCTTTCTCATGTCTTGGGAGGTAACCAAATGAAGGTATATTTGCCCTCTTTTGTAAAATCCCAGGATCTACTCCTGCCTAGCTTCAAGGGCCTTTGAGAAATAGTTGACAGTCATCTCTACTACTGGAGCACAGGAGTGACTGATAACATTTTTGTACATTGTAAGACAATGACCCATATCTGCCAGTGTCAGGATGTACTGCCCTTATAGCACTGAGTTGACATATGTAATGACATTTAAGTGCTAACTTTCATTTTAGAGAGAAAGGGAGACATACTTTTGAAACACAATTTTAAAATACAGAATGGTGATATAACACGTGAAATATAAAGAGTCCTCATATTTTAAAATGATAATATCTCGATGCAGAACTCAAAAGAATCCTTACATTTATGAGATTCACTTAAAAAACTCTTTTATAAAAAAAATCTAGATCATTAAAGCATATGTCATGTCAGGATGCATTCTGATAGTTTAAGAACAGGGCGCTAGGCTGAACTAGGCTCTCTTTCTTCCGTGACAAATGAGTATGGTCATGAGCTAATCATCAGTCTATTCTGAAAGTTGAATTTTAGTTTTCTACTAAAATAGTATGTTTTCAAATTGTCTTCCCACACGTGGAGCGCAGACTGATACAATAATCATGCAAAGACGTCTTGTAATAATACAAATGGTGAGCTGACCATAAGGAAAGCAGGGTCACAGCTTCTGATGCACTTGGATCGCTTGTCTGAGACACAACCACCTCTCAGATGGCAATGGCAGTCAGGCGTGAGTGAGAACAGATGCTTTCCCCACTAAGTCAAACGTTACTAATTTTTAAACTATTTTACCTAGTTCCTCAGAAATAAATTTCTCAGTATACCCAGCTTAGAAACTTCCTAGATAAATACGGTATATTCTAGTTTTTCTTGTTAAGTGACCATGTGAGTAACTTCTGCCCAGTAATTGGAGGAATTGTGATCCTACTTCTGGAAGTATTTTTTTGTCTTCTTGTGTGTGAGCTGGAATGAGTCAGGATGAGTAAATGTTCCCATAGCCCTCTTGGTTATCCTTAATTGTTATGTCTTAAATGTCATCCGCATGTTATAAGCAATATAATAGAGAAATCTTGGGTCTCAACACCAGATAGCAACACACCAGGGTTCTGAGACTTTACTTATGTCTATAGCTTTGAATTAACAAAGGGAAATATTTCTCTCTTTAAAGCAACTGTTATTAGAGTTATTTGCTTCTTATAGTATGAGCCTGAGCTTGATAGATACACTCAACATTAAAATTAAAAAGGTTATCAGGCTAATGGGAATCTTCCTGCAGTATACCAAACATTAGAATTATAGTAGGGGGGTATATAAGCTTTTCCTTAATTAGGCTTGCAGATTTATCCTCACCATGACTCTGAAGGAGATCATGATATGTGACCCAATGCAAGAATTTCTAATAGATCACAGATCTGTCATTGGTCATCTATAGAAAAGAGGTGGCTGTGGGATGTAGCACTTACATACAGCAAATGGTGACCAAGAAATGTAAAGGTAAGGGAAGTCATTTGTTTATCAAACGGGCTTGCATGTCTAGGGCTGCCTAAATGCTTTGATAATCAAAACTCACCTTGGGAAAGTACCTTATAGTCAATGAGTTTTCTCACCTGAGAAAAATTCCTCACCTGGAAGTAATAATAGAGTTTTGTTCAAGATTAAATGAGTCAATGTGTGGAAACAATTCCAACAGTGTTTAAAACACAGTACACCCTTGGAAAGCCTGGGCTATCACATTGTGTTATTTTTATGTCTGGAGAACCTCAAAATGTAGTGGGAGTAAAAACATGTAAAGATGTTAGCGATAACTCAACATAACAATTTATATCATCCCACCGTGGATAACACTCTGGACAGCACAAGAGGAAATCTAAGACTGGAGGAGGTATTAGGGAATTTCCCTGCAAAGATCTTGTCTCCCAGAAGAACTTGGACACAGAGAGGACTCTCTATACATGAAGAACAACATTCCGTGCTGGAGCTCAACTTGTGCAAAGACAACAAAGGTATATAAATGGAGTCGATGAATATCATTTCTTGTTATATGTAAAGAGATGATGTGAGGTGTGAAGTTTCCATGTCCAACCCTTGCTGTGGTGTGCCACTATGAATTACTATGTTAAGACACATGTTTCTTGACCATATACTGCGTGTACAGGGTTAATTTGTAGTTATCACCTTGACTAGTAACATAATGGTTACCACAAATGGGTAACCAATAGCAACATACCATAGTTCTCTGACTCATCTAAATTTCAGATAGCAAAAGGATAAAAGAGATTTGTAATTTTTTTCTTTGGTTCTTTTTTTCGGAGCTGGGGACTGAACCCAGGGCCTTGCACTTCCTAGGCAAGCGCTCTGCCACTGAGCCAAATCCCCAACCCCAAAGATTTGTAATTTTAAAGCAACTGCTGTTAGAGCTATTTCCTTCTACAATGAATCTGGTCTTTCATTCTATATCCATTCTCAATATTTTTTTTTTGGAAATTAAAGTAGTTATCAGATCTCTGGGACTCTATATACAATATACTAAAATTAACTATAGTAGAGGGTCCTATGTGCTACCCCTCTCTGTGTGTACTCATCAAAAACCGAAGTCTGTATCATTGGCTTAGTTGACTGGTAGTAGGCATTGACCAAACTTGTTTCGAACATGGTAAAGTGTGTGTGTGTGTGTGTGTGTGTGTGTGTGTGTGTGTGTGTGTGTGTGTTGTGTGTGTGGTGTGTGTGGTGTGTGTGTGTGTGTGTGTGGTGTATGTGTGTGGTGTGTGTGTGTGTGTGTGTGTGTGTGTGTGTGAGTGTGTAAGGAAGTTTACTCAGGACCAGATAACACAGTTTCTAAGTTAATATATCTCAAAAGAAACTGGAAAACTGAATTTTAACTTTGCTATCACAATTAGACTTGACAAAGAATCAAAGATTTGAAAGGCATGATTTCATGAAAAATGACACAAACATAGAAGATCTGAAGAAAAACAGAAAGGGTGAGCCCTCTACCATAATTGTTGGGGCTGAAAACAGCTTTTAATTCTATTCTACCATCCAAATTTTTCAGGGAGAATGTTTTTGATGTATAATTTTCACTAGATCCAATAACTTTTAAGATAAAAACTAAGTGATCATGTTGGAAAAAGAACAAAAATGAGCATCTTGGATAACATAAAAAAATCAATCATTGTGATTTTTTATATATGGTACTAACTAGAAGTAAATATAAAAACTTGGTGAATTTTTAAAATATTTTACTGACAAAGACCCCTTAAGCAACTCCTAAGACAACTCCCTTGTAAGTGTCTATGACTATTGAGATTTTCAACAACTTTCAAACTGGTACAATCAGGGAGTAGATTGACAAACTTGTATAATTTCAAAGAAGAACATATTCTCTAATAGACATGGAATATTATTAGAGAGTGTAATTAAAAATGTATGTACTAGAAAGAGTTTAAAGGGTACTGGGAAACTTTGGGTTTCCTTCTAAAGAATAGAATCAGATCTAGTCAAGTAATGTTCTTTTTCAGGTCCTCATGAGTCTGTGTTGAGAGAGACATATGATTGCTGCGTGCTATGGGCTTCCCATTGTCTGTCTAGTCTTTTGAAATTACGCAATGGGAAGGGAGCAGAACATTTGATTATAGTTAATACATTTTGGGTCTAAAAGGAACAATACTTGAACATGGCAGAACCACATGGATATCCTGGATGTTGGGCTCGATACAATGATAGGACAATATGTTTTGTCATTTCTTTAAGGAAAAAGGTGGATTTTTTTTTATGCATGGGAGTCTGTTATTTAGAATATCTGTAGGGAGTGATGTGTTCCATGGTTGGCATACATCAAGGAAGGTTTATAGACAAAGGGAGTAATTAAAAACACCCAGCAGAGTGATAGAGGAAGGAAAGGATGGTGTAAAAAATCATAGGCCACTGCTAGGCACAGCCTGAAGAAATGAGAAGGGAGACTGATTGGCAGGACCTGGAAGGGGAGGATGGCCAAGTCATTTGGGTCAAGTTAAGAGTCTCAGTGTGCCAACGTAACCTTACAGGGAAACAGCTATGGGCACGAATGCCATGAGCTCATTCTTCATTTCCCATAAATCTTCTCGCTCTTTATCTTGGTAATCCAGCTACAGGTTAATGGGCACCAACTCCTTTTGAGGTAGTCCACATATATCAGAAGAGAGCTAGATAAAGAAGAGGGAAGGCAGAGAGGAGAGATTTGGCATGGGAATCAAGGGGAGAAATTGTTATTCACTAACCACAGTAAAGAGTCGAGTTACACAACCCTGAGCACACTCCCCTCTACTTACTCATAGTTGAGAGTCTGAGACGGGACATAAACTCATGCTGTAAGCTGTAAATGCCAGAGCTGCTTGCTGCTGATTGGTCAGACTCAGGGCAACGATAGAGCATCAGTGGACTTTAGGCTCTAGACCTGATTCCAATTTTCTAGTCCCTTGCCTGATCCTGTGCTGTTGATCCAGAAACAATCAGTTAAAGTGTGGAACCAGTTGAAGGGAATGGAGAGTTTGGAGCTCATAGCGCATATGCACTAGACAGTCATCACAGTACCTGTCCCACTAACTGCCCTTCTAACCTCTTGCATTATGTTGGTGCTGAAAATTCTTTCTTCTTCACTGTATCTGTGCCCTTCATTATGGCTTTGCAACTCCTTTCACTAAAGACTTAGAGACTCTACCCAGTAAGGCTGCTCTTGAAAATTGATTCGACCAACTAGAAAATGGTAGATGGGTAACAGTGGCAGTTCTATGCAAAGGGAGTATGGCAAAAAATAACCTAGTTAGCCTGCAGGAAGATGAGAAATGCCTAGAGCAGACCCTCCACATTCTCCTCTCTTCAAGCACAGTGTTAACTTGCTGAACCTTAGACACAGGATGAGCACAGGCTGGATAGTGTGTGTGTGACCGGCCTGCCTTGCTCCAAGTATAAAAATGTCCATGAACACTGTCATCTCCCACTGAGGAGTCTATGGTTTTTGCTACATAACAAACCTACAATACAATAATGGATCTCTAATACACTCTCTCTCACATCCCCATTGAGTCGTATCTTCATAAAGCCATTCCATTTTAATGACATGTTTGACTACAAAATAATTTCAGGGCCTCTTCTCTTGTGTAGCAACTTCTATGGTGCCCCTTTTCTTTATTCCTTATTAGAGACTGTTAGAGTCTTATTCACATTCAACCTTCTTAATCACTACCTAATTTTACTTAAATTCGGCCAGTAAATTTAATCAACCCTGGGTTTGGATCTTTCACAGTTAATATCTTGAAGGGAAATAATTAAACAAGTTAAGCCTTAAAGTTCTCTGCAAGAAAATGGGAGCAGGCATCATTGAAATTAGATATCTATGAAGCTTTTAGGCATGTAAACTTTCACAGTCAGATTATTCACATGAGATGAGCTGGGATGGCCTGCTGGCTACCTCACTTAGGGCAGAGGCACAGCTGTAAATCTCCAGCCTCAGTGTAAGACACGCAGTGAGTGGAGTTCAGAAACACAATATAGACTTCTGGGTTATTTCTCCTCCCATCATTTTCAGGGAAGAGCAGTTTTAATGAAGACCTGTAGTGTTAGGAAAAAAAAAAACAAAGAGGCCAGAGGTCCTCGGCTTATTTGTGGTTACTGTTTACATATCCCCATGAGGGTAGTATCAAGGGCCACTTAATTAAGCCTGCAAAGTTTAGGACAGGTGACTGTACCAAGAGGAACACAGAAGGCACCTGTAGCCGCTGGTGAGAGACTATTGTTTCATTTTCAAGTCTTTGATTTGAAGGGCAGTTTATATGCATCTGTTATTAAACTTAAATTTATAAAGTTATGATGAGATAAGTTACATAAAAAAGACAAAAAACATGCAACACTTCTCACTTCCTAATTATTCAATGACACATTACTGTGTTCCACACTCTCGACGTTATTTATGTCAGTCCTACCGAGTCTATGTAGCACCTGGGATGTCAAAAAAGTTCCTTGCTGACTATATTTTCCCAAGTCACTGGTCTCTGGTGCCACATTCCAGAACTGAACAAAGCCAGAGAAGAAGCATAAAATTACAGAAGTCAGTGAATTTGTAAAACTCTGGGGGGGGGTTTATTTAGAAGCCAACTCATCAAGGGGAAGAGCCATGCCTTTGGTGACTGCCTAAGTGGCATTTTGAACCATTGTTGATGATCCTTTCCGCACCTGCTTTTGTGATGTTAGGACGTTGCCTATCACTATGCACACTCCTGCGTGGAGAGTTTTTCTTCTCCAATATTATACTAATGACTCAAGCAAATCTAAGGGGAAAATCATCTGATTTAACTACAGAATGTGGTCATTGTAATTCTTAGCTACCTCATGGTCTGGCAAGAGGTGGGGTGAGAACACTATAGCAAGGATGAGGCAACCTTGGAAACCTGGTACAAATATTTTCTGACGAGCCTTTGACCTGACTTCTTGGCTGACTGTCATGTGATGAAGGGAATATTGACTTGGGAGGCAGGAGACCAGATTTCCAAGAGAAGCTCAGTTGCCTGCATATTACTTCTGTGACCTGGTTCCTGTCAATTTCATTCGTCCGAGAATGTAAGACAATCATTTGAACCACATGTATGATCTTACTTAGTTTAGAAACACCATGAAATTTCACCAGAAATAATCTGTGAAATGTACCTATCTCTGCTCCTTCATTAACATTGGTAAAGAAGACAATTTCAATGGGTGTGTGCTCTGAGTGATTCCCATATGTATGTATGAAAAGAGAGGGAGGGAGGGATTTATGGAGGGAGGAAGAGTTAGGGGTTCATGTAGCACAGGATGGCACAGAATTGAAGATGTAGCCAAGAATGACCTTAAACTCTGATATTCTGCCTCTACTTTCCAAATGGTGGAGTTGCGGGTGTGAGCTGTCATATCCCATTGTATTCTACTTTAATAGGAAAGACGAGAATGATGTGGGAATGCTTGTCCATGTGGAGCATGTAACCCCACACCATTGTTACTTCAGCTTTTGCTATAGGTCAGGCTAAAGAGGAAATGTTGGAACCAAAAGTCTCCATGTAGTGTGAAAACTGCACAAGTGTTGCTTCTGCAGGTGGCCCTTCAGAAGCTACTTTGTGCATTCTCACAGACTGTGTATCTCAGCAGGGGGTAGGGGTGGCAGAGATGAGACAGGAATGGGCCTCAGGTTTTGTTGAGTAAACAGTTACTCTGGGACTGGTCAGCACCAGCTGTCCCCAAGCAGGTCACAGGCCTCCTCCAGGGCCCCTCCTCTCTGCTCTGAGACCAACAGCTACCCACTGTCTCAGCTTCCACTTGGCTGAGCCCGGACTGGATGCCACTGCCTCTGAGCAGAGCTGTGCCACTCCTCACTCAGCCTGAGTCAGACCAAGTGGATGGTCTGAGTGTCCCTACCAGAGAGCTCTCACTGAATACAGGCTAGAGTTGACTCAAGCCCACAAAACAGAAGAGTCAGATTTCTGTGGCCACTGTTGTCACACCTCCTCAGTTCCCAACACCCTGGGTCAATCCATCCTAGCTGTGAGCACTGCATGGCGTGGGAAATTCCAGAGCCTAGAAGGACCTACGATGAGAAAAGCAGTTGTTTTGTGGAAAGAGTTATATGTTTAGGAGGGAGTTACCCATGTGCCCTCATGGAAAAATTACTTCAGACATTACAAACAAGGCCTAAAGTCCTGGGGTTTCATTGTTTATCAGTTTTGTGACTGCTTCATCAGGAGTCCCCAAAGCCTTGTCGCCCCACACTTCTTACAGTGGCAGTCACTAAAGGGATCCTTTAGGATTTATGACTTGGCCTTGCTCTTTCAAAAGGTGGCTTTAAGCTGTCCTGTTTGCCTGTGACTGAGGCAGCATTAGTTAGTGCTGCCTCTCGGGCCCACCCTGGAAATGAAGTCTGATCCTCTGTGAAGTCACTTGACAAAACTGTGTGTCTCCTTTCTCGTTTCCTTTGCTTAAGTTTCACAGTGGAACACACTCCGAACATGTCTGTGTACTCAATACATGACTTCTCCAACATTACTGCAGTCTTTCACAAAACATATCTAGTCTCCCAAGCATAGCTGGGTAATTAATTCACTTCACTACACAACTTCCTATGGGATTCTTCCATTTGGTTTCATAGTTCTTTATTAATTCACCAAATCAAAGTAGAGAGTTGATAATATTTATCATTTAATCCCAGGAATATTAGTGGCCCCTTATAATTTAAGAGTTAAGATAGCCTATTTCTAGATATATATTCAATAGAACTAATTTTTCATGGTACGTAAATATCTGACAGTAATGAAGTGCTCTTTACCTGCAGAAAGTGATAAAGAGCTAATAATACTAGTCAAGGAAATGACAGTCCTACAGCATGGACCAAGCTTGAAATGATGTGGGTGACAAAGCCAGCCTCCATTGCTAGGATTCGACAGCTGGCTCAGTAGTTAAGAGTGCTTATTGCTGCTCTTCCAGAGGACAAGTGATGGATCCCCCAAACCCACAGGGAAGCTTAAACTGTCTCTAACTTCAGTCCCAAGAGAGCAAATGTTCTGTTCTGACCCCGTCTGGGCCCAGGCACAGCGAGGTGCACATAAATACACAAAGGCAGAACACTCAAACTCATAAAATAACAGAGTAAATAAATCTAAAAGCCAAAAAACCTTCTAACCTCCAGAACAGTCAAATCTGCAGGGGTTGTTGCAGATTAGTGGCTGCCCAGGAGGTGGGCAGGAGTTGCAGAAAAAAAATGCAGGGAATTTTTTTTTTAGCTTGGTGATGCTTACATGACTATGAATATGTGAAAATACACTGAAAGATGGACTTCTCATTGATTCATGGAGTCATATATGAATTAGATCTGGACAAATCTATTGTTATAAAGGTCAAGAGATGTCACAGTAGGTAAAGTGCTTCCCAGACAACCATAAGAACCTAATCTCTAGAATACACAAAAAATACCCGAGCATGGTGACACATACCTGTCTTGGAACTTGGAAGTGGAGGTGACAGAAGAACCTCTGTGGTCAACAGCCAGCCATTCCAGCTTAATTGCTCAGCTCTGGTTTTCTGGGAAACCCTGACTCATAAACATAAGGTGGAAAGCGATTGAGAAAGAACTCCATGTGGACTCCTGGCTTCTCCATGCGTGTGTCCACATGCAAAGGGGCACACATACATGAAAACATATACACACAAAATAAATCCAGTACAAGAACATTGAAATACCCTAATGTATTGATCTTGGTTTTTTTTTTATAAATAATTACCTTTAATCTTTTATACTTGCTATCCTTTAATTTTTTGCTGTGTAAGAGCAGTGTGATAGCTATCCTTTCACTGAGTAACAATTGTATATTAAAGTCATTAGCTCAGTGATATCAAGGCATTTTAAAGTGAGTAGTTAAGTTACCTAACCAGCAGGGAGGGCAAGGTACTTGAATGACCTGATGGGACATATTATTCAATGTCTTGTATGAGTTGCTCTCCAGATCCTCCTATGGTTGGATCTCCTCTCATTTCTTTCTCTTCTTCTTCATACCAAGTTTGCCATGCTTCTGCCGCAAGGCCTCGGCCCTGCTCTCATTCTTTCTCCGGAATGTTCCTTGCACATATTTGTACTTATTAACTCAGTACCACCCAGAAATTAACTTCTCAGTGAAATCTCCCCTAGATTCTCTAGTATACTCAGAAAATATACTAAATGATATACTTACTATATTCATTATTCATTGTATCTGTGCACTGACAAAATGTAAGCCCTTCTCTATCTGTGGAATGAACTGTAATACTTGTAACACAGTAGCTGCTCAGTTAATATAGCTTGCATCATGAATGAGTGGATATAGATGTTCATAGACCTGTTTGAGGCATGCATTATGTTAGTTGTTAATTGATCAATTATTATACCTCATAGTTTAGATGTACTAATTGACGTTGGATAAACAAAAAAGAAATATAATTAGGAAAATTATCCACAGGGAGTGAAGGATAAATTCTTTAAAAATAAATCAGCCTCTAAGAAGAAATACAAGCTATATTTTAATCTTGACTATGTCTAAATGTCTCACTTAGAATATTTGATACATTTTATTGTTTCTTTATACTTTATGGATATATGTGATATATAATCATATATATGATGTATATGTCAGATATAAATATGTCATATATGTATATATGGTATATATATGCTAGTCAAATATATACAGGCATATCTTTATTAGCTAGTCAAATTAACATCAAAAAATTACCTTTTGTTTTGTATGCTGAGCACCTGATGCAAATGATAGAACATTAAAGCTTACATTGTCATAGAAGAACCAAGAATAGGTCAAAAAATATCACTGTGGTAACAGATGCTGACAGCGAGGAAAAGGGCAAGAATTACAGGGTTGCAGGGGTGGATGGAAAACAGGAGTTTGAGGTAGAAGTTTTTTCCCGGTTTAAACGATGATACACTGTACTCACAAACAGGAGCAGAGAGCAGTTAGAGGAAACAGGCAACTCACTATGTCACCAAGTGTAAAGAAATTCACGGAATAACAAGGGGAGGGAGAGGAGGCATGACTGAGTGGCCTCATGACTGAGTCAAGTCTCCAGGAGTCAAGTCACTCTGGGGCTTTGCGGAACAAGATCAAGAAACACAGCTTTACTCTTAGGTTAAGGGAAGGGAGGTCACAGTGGCAGGGCATGCTCTAACTATGATGAGTGACTTGATCTGATCTCTGCTTCAGAGAAACTTCAATGTTAGGCCTAAGAAATCACAAAAGAACAAGGAAAAACGGAGAAGATAACTTCTGGCTGGTCTTACTGTGGAAGACAGTGACGTGCGACAGGGTGAAGAAGCAGTTACCTTGGAAAGACCTCAGCACAAATGTTGCAAGATGACATTCATCCTGGGACATTCGCAGTATGATGGCCAAGCTGGACTGCATCAAAGAAGGATGAATTCTCCAGATAAGATATAGCCTGTTCTACTGTTATGGGCTGCAGACTCTCCAAGGCACAAAAAAAAAAAAAAAACAAAAACAAAAAACCAAAAACTAAACAAAAACTCAATCACAGACTACACTCTGATTCAGGATGACGGGAAGATGCTCCTACTGTCCTCCAAATGTTGGATAACACAAATCTTAACTGAATTTGCTTGTAAAACTAGGGACCCCAAAGCAGTCTGCAAGACAATGCTTCTATGGTAGTTTGTCTGTTAGGGGATAGTAGGACAAACACGTATATGGTATAGGCAAAGTGACACAGGGGAGTATACAACACCTTCTTAGGATGCTATTTTTGTGGGTAGGACATGAAAGCAGCTACTGTGGGAACAACTGTGCTTCAACTTTCTGAGAGTTGCTGTTGTAACGTGGCCCTGGCTTATCCCAGCACAAAAAGTTAAGAGGACCCGTGTTTGTTCATAACAGCTCCTAAAAGTCACTTACCTTGGAGTATTCCCAGGTGTGTTAATTTCCAATCACTTCTGGTCTTGCTGCCCCAAGCTGATCTGAGGTCTTAGACAAACAGGAAGCTATATGGCTATACTTCAAAGGAGGGAGGCCCAGGGTTACTTAAGAAAGGACTTGCTGCAAATGCCATTCACTCAAACTACCACAGGGTTACTTAAGAAAGGACTTGCTGCAAGTGCCATTCACTCAAACTACCACACAAGTGCCACCCCAGGGCATGCCTTTCCCTGTTTGACAAACCTCATTTCCGAGATATAGGCAATGCAAAGAGAAGACCTTGAATCCATAATCTGTAGAACTGAGAGGAGAACACCAGGAACCCAGGCAAGTCCATCGCATATCAGGAGCAGAATCCTGACATGTTCTTTGTGGGAACTCAGGCATAGGAAAGCAAAAGAGCGTTACTTAAAATCAGGTTATATCACATTTATAACTATCCTAGGAGTATAATTGTAAGAGGCCAGATGCATCCTTCTTGTATAACAATGAGCAATCTTTCCCTTGTTTATCTTTCTCCATGAAATAATGTATCCATTCATTTTAGGGTGAGGCATATGTCTCAAAAAATTTGACAGTTTTCTTCTTCACCATCCAGATGGGAAAGAGTTTACTTAAAAGTGTTTTGCTTTTTAGCTAAAATTTTGATTTGTCACTAGCATTCATCTTAGAGAAAATTATGTATGTGGAAGTCTTAATGGGACTGTGGAATGAACACACACACACAGGCACACTCACACGCACATACACTCACACTCGCACGCACTCACACTTGCATGGAAATGGTGGTGACCTGGTTTTAACTCGAGTGTACAAGCAGGGCTGTTGTAAGGCAGAAATGACTTCATCAGGAAATCCTCAGTCAAACTTCCAAATACACAAATAGACGCCTTTTATTCTACTGTGAATCAAAATGATGCCATGTCCTGTAATTAAGGATGTTAGTGGCCACGTTGAGTGAGAGCCAACCACACTTAGCCTTTGTTTCTAAGACAGTCGTTTTCAAGTTCAGCATCTTAAGGCCAATAGGCACCTTATTTGGCAAAGATTCAGTTCAGTTTCCTAAGTCATTTTAGGGTAATAGAATTTTCATTTTTGGGGGCAGGGTGCAGAGATGTCCTGGTTGTTTGAACCTGCTGCATAAATATTTATGCATTTTGGGTAGGTTATTATGCAGTAAAAAAATCAAAGAGTATTGTCTAAAAGCAAAGTAGGTCTTAGCAGGTATTTGAACTGTGACTGAATGAGGGAGTTAGAGAAAGAAAGAAAACAAACAAACAAACAAACTCCTGTTGTTAAATGCAAATCTACGTGAGAGCAGTGGTACAACAGATAGCACTGCCTTATTATTTTTTCCTTACAGAAAATAATATGGAGTCATTAGACTTTCTAAATATTAACTTCTCAAACTGACTGTGTAACTGGTTCCTGGGGCCGCATACAATGGCAAGGTGACATGGTCTGTTGAGTTGGGCCACAGTATTATGGGAGGAGAGCTGAAACATTTTTTTTAACAAGCAGATCTACAAACCTCTCTGAATCAACCACTCCTTTTTTTTTGGAGTCCCTTGATCCTTCAGCCCAAGGCCTGTGGGATCTCTTCTTATGGGTGCACAAGTAACTCTACCCAACTCCTCCAGCTGCTGGAGAGAAGAAATCACCGGAATGCTGAGATAATAATGCCTGAACTTGCTGAGCCTTGGGTCCTGCCTCCTGCCACCTCCATCAAGTTCTATCTTTGTCTTAGGCCCTGACTCATGCCCTACACCGACCCCTCAGTCATCTGTGAGTCATAGCAGAGACCAGTTATACCCAGTGCTGAACCACAGGAGCAAGAGAGTTTTTCTTTCTTTCTTTCTTTCTTTCTTTCTTTCTTTCTTTCTTTCTTTCTTTCTTTCTCTCTCTCTTTCTTTCCTTCTTTCTTTTTTCTTTCTCTCTCTCTATTTTTTTCTTTCTTTCTTCCCTTCCTTCCTTTCTTTTTTCTTTCTTTCTCCTTCCTTCTTTCCTTCTTTGCTTTTGAAAGAGCCTGTATCAGCTCAGAAGCCCCAAGACCAAGTTCTCAGCACAATGTAGATTTATTTGCACCAGATGGACCAAGAACTGAGAGTAAGATACAAAACCGGGAGGAGGACAAAAACAGACATGATAAAGGACAAGGGAGAAGGGAAAAGGGACACGAGAGAGGGGTATTAGTCCTGGGGGGTTGGGGGTGGGAGGACAAAGGACTATCTCTGTATTGAGAGGAAAAAGACTTGGCCCATAGGAAAACGGTGGTTTATAAAGATAAAATGAGAAACCCTGTGTTAGATGAGGTGTTTCATTTTAATTGGATATGTTAATTAGATGAACCAAGGTAGGCTCTGATTGCTGAACTTAAAATATTGTTATAGCTGGACCTTGGGAGTCAGCCTCAAAAGGAGGAAGTGGTCAAATAAGGGACTAGACCTTGGTGACAAGCTTTAGGGATGTGATCTAATGCTTTTTAGCAAGGCGAAGGTAATGGGGGAGAAGGGCAAGGCCTGCCAGATTCAGAGCATGTGTGCCATGCTCAGGCTAGCTACAGTCCTTTCAATTCCTCAGCCTGTCTGTCTGCTTCTCTGTGTCGCCGTCTGTCTCTGTCTCTGTCTTTCTCTCTCTATGTCTCTCTCTCTCTCTCTCTCTCTGTGTGTGTGGTGTGTGTGTGTGTGTGTGTGTGTGTGTGTGTGTGTGTGTGTGTATGTGTATGTGTGTGTGTGTGTGATTCTCTAGCTTGTAAGAAAAGTTAGGTCAACTGGTCATATCTTGAACAGCTTCCTAAAGAACCCCTCTCTCATTTGCGTCCCTAACTTGGGGGAATTTTTATCCTGAGTAGGCATTCTGGTGGGTGTTTTATTTTAAATGGCACTGTGGGTCAAATTTCTTCAATCTATCTTTACTTGATTGCAGATATAATCTGTAGTAGTAGTAGTAGTAGTAGTAGTAGTAGTAGTAGTAGTAGTAGTAGCAGCTGTAGTAATAATAATAATTTATTATTTGTCCTGTGCTTGACTTTTGTAATATGCCTTTACAGTTACTCCCATTAATCTGTGGTTCTCCCTACTTCCTGAATCTGGATTTGCCTTCCTTTGGCACACACATGTTTCAGAAAAGATTCTGTCTATTAGAGCAGTGCCGAGGCCAAGGCTAGTCTATCCCCGCCAGACTACAACTGACTGACCCTTAACTACAAAGAAACGAGTCAGCAGAACAAGCCAAACTTTATCCACAATGAAAGAACTAATCTCTTGATGTCTTACTTTACAACAAACAAACAAACAAATATAAAAACAGGATGTGGGTTATCCACTAAGATTTCTAGTAGTTTGTCATTGTGTTTACAGAGAGCAAGCACATGAGCCTGGCCTTTTAAGTCCTATGAGTAGCCAGGCAAGTTAGATCCACAGACTCTTGCTATAATGTTTCAAGAGATTTTTTTAAAATTAATATTTGTATTTAGTTTTTATAATGGTGTATCCAAACTTCAAATTGGAAAGTGTTTGTGGTTTTGATATATGCTACACAAATTCATTGATAGAAAATATATTGTTGCACATAGACTCAGACCTAGCAGAAAGTCCAGATGCAGTGTGTTGGTTTGCTAAGGACACATTGAAAAGTGCTACAGACACGGTGGCTTAATCAGAGAAATGCATGCCCTCCTGATTCTAGGAACCAGAGGTCTGAGTACAAATATCAACATGGCTGGATTCTTGATATGTGTATGTTTTTCCTTTTAGATGCCTCTCTCCTTCTATGTTGCCACACTAGCTTTCCTCTGTGTATCTTTGTAATCATCTCCTTCTCTAGTTTTCTTTTTCTTTATTGGTTTGTGATACAAGTGTTTGCACATGTGTGTGTGGGTGTGTGTGTGTGTGTTCACATACAAGTGTGTACCTGTGAATGTCCTTAAACATATGTGTAGAGGCTAGAGGTCAACTTTGAGTGTCTTCCTAGTTTGCTTCCACCTTATTATAGAGTTTTAAGCTTGTCGTTTTGACTAGACTGACTGGTCAATGAGCTGCTGACATTGGACCATCTCCATTCCTCAACCCCACTCCTGCCAAACTCTGGCACTACAGATATCTGCTGATGTATCAGCCTTTTCCAGCCTGTGGACTAGAGATCTCAACGGAAGTCCTCAAGCTTGCACAGTAACTCTTTATCCAGTAAGCTATCTCTTCTTTTCTTATAGGAACAGTACTTGTACTGCATTATGGCCTATCCTAATAGCATCACTTTAATGACTTCAACTCCATGAAAATTTGTATTTAATGTCTGAAAAAGTAGTCACATTTAGAAATATCAGGGGCTTGAACTTTGTCATTTGGATTTTTTTGAGAACACAAGTCAGACCCCCCAAACCTGATAGGATACCTACTGCTCTATCCCCCAAATATATGCTTGATTATGATACCATCTTGCTCAAAATCTGTTTATGTTTCCAAAACGTACTTAGGAATAGAGTCCTACTACTTCTCCCCACAACACCTACTAATTCCATCATTATTTTAACCTGATATTTAAAGGAATCCTAAATTAGTTATTTCCTTCTGCCTTTATTCACAATTATTCATTTCACAATGGTTTATCTGTATTTGCCTTCATAAAACACACACACACACACACACACACACACACAGAGAGAGAGAGAGAGAGAGAGAGAGAGAGAGAGACAGAGAGAGAGATCCTTCACTTTCTTCCCAGTGTTTATTTTTCACTCAAAACCTCCCAAATCTTTCCAACTTGGTACACTACACAAGGGAATCCCTTTCAAATCTTTTGCTACCACCTTGCACTCTGCTGCTGCCCCTTTATCCCCCGCCTTATTGCACATGCATGCTGCTCCTGGGAGCTGAAGTTACCATAATTATTTCTATAATTACTGTAGTTGTTACTACAGCGGCACCTGTGACAGAGATCAGCATGATCATTATTTTTTTCTTCCTCTAGTACTTCTTACTGGATGCACAGCCTCCCTTGGTAATAAGGCCAGAGAAGGTTACTGAATTTTGGCAAAATTAATATACTGTAAATCTCTTATTTGTGGCTACAGTAGTCAGTTCCTATTCACTGTTAGATGCATGTACTGCCTTTTTCCTAGTCTGTTATACACTGTATGATTCACTTTCCTTCTAGACTCTGAGTAGGTTCAGACAATGACAGAAATAGCTGAAATCAGCTTATCGGAAGGGACAGGAAGCTAGGATATGTCTTTGTCTCTGCGTTTCCCACAGCATCCTTATAAGTAGCAACCCCTCTGTGACTCCAGGTTGGTTCTTCAGGATTCTACTGTGAATCATCTTTCCTCTGTTGAACATTTCCTGATGTAAGATGCTAATCAAAGACGACAAGACAGAAATTTGCCCACTGTCCTACAAGCCCCAAGGTGCTGCTTAGTTGAGGCAAATTGTATGGCCATTTGACACCTGTGCAACAGGAATCAAGCCTGCCTCACAGACTTGTTCTGAAATTGAACAAGCTAAAATATGTAGAATTAGGAGCTGAGGACCTCATGTCTATTACAAAGCATTGTTTCCTTATGGACATGCACACAGACTATTCCCCCTTCAGTTTTGCTAGTATTTTCTTTGATCCTCTGGAAGTTTGTAGTCTACTCTGCTGTCTTTTGCTCCCGTCAGTCCTTGCTGTGTAGAAATCTCATGCGATTCACTTAAATATATTTGTTTTTAGCTCCTTTACGGAAGATGCTTCCTGGCTCCAACCAAAGACTCTTTGAAAACACAATGCTCTTGTGTGAAGAGAGCTACTGTCTTTCCATCCTACTGCCCCAGTTAATGCCCAGCATTCTTGCTGGCCTCCTGGGGCTTCACACGGAAAAACTATTAGTGGGCAGATGAGAGGCCTGGTCTCCATTCCATCCCTGATACATTTTATGCCATCCCTGATACATTTTATGACTTCTGGATTCTCAGGTCATAAAGCACTCTTGTAAGAAAAAGATAGTTGAAACAAGTAAGTCGATAATAAACTCCTTTTTAAAAATACCAATCTATGCCCTCTGGGACTCACTGATCTATTAAGAAGAAAATGTGTGCAGCATGCATGTCCACTCTTTTCCTGAGTATGTTTTATCAAAATAGAAGACTAAATGTTCTACTCTGGAAAGGCAACTTTATCTGGGCTGGTTCCTAGGAATTCACTCAGCATTCAAACATTCCAGAGGTTTCTAGCAGAGACGGTGATGGGTAGAGCTCTGATATGGAGAGCCAGAGCATTAGAAATATTCAGTGCTTAAAAGGAAGGGGACCCTTTCTATATAAGGGAAGGATGCCAAGAAAGATTGATTGTGGAATTGTTCTTAGTCCATGAATGTTTCTTTTCATCAATGCTGTTTGTAGCATAGTACTGTGTCAACACAGGACTTCCTATTGGATTCACTTTGATTGATGGAATTTTGGGCCAATATACTAAAATGTTAGTATATAACAAAGTATAATATAACAGCAAATGTTATGAATATCATGGACATTATAACATGTGTCTGTGTGTTTACACATGCATATGTGTACATGTGTACATCTACCTTCAATATTTAGGGACTGGGAATATAGTTCATGGTACAGCACCATCTTACATGTGCAAGACCCCAGCTTCAGTACATGGTACCACCAAAGAAAAAGTTTTAAACCAGGGAAGCTGGAAGAACCTTAGTAATTAAAATTTTTATTTGTAATTGCTATTTTAGAATTTCATGAATGAATATTGTCTTAGTCAGAGTTTGTATTCCTGCACAAAACATGATGACCAAGAAGGAAGTTGGGGAGGAAAGAGTTTACTTAGCTACTTCTGATTTTGGGAGAGGTCCCTTTAATAGGCACAAATGGGAAAGAAGAGGGCATTTATTTTATCCTGAAATGACAAGGGACTGCTAATTTGTCTTAGGCACGTCCACATTGCTGCTCATCACCCAAAGGAAGTCAGGACAGGAACTCACACAGGGCAGGAACTTGGAGACACCAGCTGATGCAGAGGCCATGGAGGGGTGCTGCTGACTGGATTGCTTCTCCTGGCTTGCTCAGCTTGCTTTCTTATAGAACCTAGGACTACCACCTACAGTGGGCTGGGCCCTTCCCCCTTAATCAGTAAGATAAAATGCCTTAAAACTGGATCTCACAGAGGCATTTCCTCAAGGATGGCTCCTTTCTCTGTAGTAACTCCAGCTGTGTCAAGTTAAGACACAAAGCCAGCCAATGCGAATACTGCATTTATGACATTCCCCTCTCCGTCTGCTCCCCCCAGGTTTTCAGACCCCCACCAGCCTCTCTCATATTCATGGCCTCTCAATCTCTATGGAGTTTTTGTACACATGTATACTCACACACATTTATAAATAGTAACTGTTCAGCCCCCTTAGTGTTGCTCATATGTATATGTGTTTGGTTCTGAGCTCTTGAAATTGGATGATTTCTCATGAGCCTGTTTTGGGAGAAACTGAATTTTCTATCTCTTAATATTAGTATTTTGATTTTTGTTGAGTACCCTTGGTTCTGTCCTATCAGGTCAACCTGTCCTTTCAACCAATAACCCATCTACTCATCTGTCATTTACTAATTATTGAGCCTGGCTTCATGACAGTCTCTATAATAGTCTCTTAAGTGAGCGTTGTTCTAGTAAGTGATTTGGCTGAAGCCCTTCTCATTCATTACTTACCACACTGGGTTGACTATTCTGAGGCCTTACAAGATGTGAACTCTCATCTTAGGGATTGGTTTTAATGGCTTCATACTTCAGCTTAATGGACACTGCTAGGTTTCCTGTTTGTGATGAGCCCCACGTCCCAGGCCTCTATCAATTTCTAACTGGTGGCCCCAAACCCATGTCTGTGCATCAAGTTTTAAAGCTTTGTTTCACTGTCATGACCACGTCACACTTTCCCAAGTATCTACCACTTCCCACTCTCATCTGCTCTCGTGCCACCTGCAGTGGGATTTTGTCCCTTCCTCAAAACAAAACAAAACAAAAAAATCCATCTATACATACATGTACACAGGGCATGGCTAGATTGCAACTGACATCAGCTAAGTACGTTAAATTTAGTCACCCCTTGGTATCTGGGACCTCTGTGGATACCAAAAAAAATCCCAGAGGCTATTCTATTCCCTCATAAAAACACAGACTTTTATATGTAATTTGCAAATACTTTTCTGCATGTCTTAAATCATCTCCACATTATGTACAATTTCTAATAAAACATACATGGTTTATAGTCATTATGGCATATTATTTAGAGAGTACTGGCAAGAAAATAAAATCTGCATGGATAGTTAAAGAAAAAAAATCCCTATATCTTTCCCCTGAGTTTGGCTTAATCTAGGGGCCTGGAACTCACAGATACATAAGGCCCGATATACAGGAAGAAAGCCTAAAACAGTGGCTGGGGTGTATTTTGAAAGTGAGTTGGAGTGAGGAGACACTTCCCAGCTCTGCGGCTAGCCAGGCATGAGAATGAGTGCTTGTTTCTTGCAGGGGCTTGTGTGGGATGATATATGCTGAGGGACTTTATTTCTCTCTCATGCCTCCCCTTGCCTTTTTCGTGTTATGTACCCTGGAAGGCCAGCAGGAGGAGATCATTAGGTACTGTCTTCACTTAGGATCCTCAGAGATGTGATCATGGATAAGGAAGACAGTGGCGACTATGAATTTGATTGGTGGGTGGGGTGGGGCGGGGACAGCAGAAACACAAGGAAGAGAGACAGGAGAAGTACAACCCCAGAGATGGATGTTGTTATGCTAGCCTTCACTGAGCACCCTGTTGCTAGATAATGCAGGAAAACTAGGAGGTGCTGGGCGTTGGGGGTTGTGGTGCAGTGCATTAATTTACTGTTTGCCATCAGTTAGGGTTTAGGCTCCTGTGGTGTCCATTGACCACCCAGTACATTTGTAGGGCATTGGAACCAACCATAGTTCCCTGATAAAAGAGTTAAAAAAAATTTCCATGCCAAGGGGAATGGGCAGGGCTGCCGCTTGCTTTGGGAAGTGGGAGGTGCAAGAGAGAGATTTACAGAGTGAGAGGAAGCTGAGATTTTAGGCCTAGTTATCACCTACTCCCTCCGCTGGCCACATTCTGCTGTAGACCTCCAATGATGTTCACAGTTCGAACCCGGACGCTCTTCTCCCTTTAACTCCATCTCTCTGGTTTCCAATAAACATTCTCTGGCTGCCCTTTCATCCCATGCATGGTGACAATTCCGGGATGCCACAGTCCCTCCCTGCATGTCCCCAAACACACACGCTCCTCTGTAAAAGTTCCTCTACTAAATGACTAAAACGTACACTTTAGTTCCAGTCTACTGAAACTCAAACCTCTGTGCCTGGGTAGTCTCGTTACTATCTACTATCGTTACTATCGTCTTTTAAGGCAAAGATGACTCCCCCCCCCACAGTCCCCCTCCCCTGAACCCCTGTTTTTTCAGATGTAAAACACTCAATGGTAAATTGTCTAAGTCCATGGGAGTGATGCCGGGAGGCAAAGTGGCCACATAGTAAGGAGGTAAATGACATCCGACTAGCTGCTAAGTCCCTCTTCTAAAGTCACGTGGTGCAGTTTGTTGTATAAAAAGTGTCATTATTAATACCATCCTTCTAGCCCCGAAGCCCTTTTGCCTATCACTCTGCCAGGTCCCTGGTGGGTCCGTAGTAGCTGTTTGATGTAGAGGAATGCTCAGCAGTGAGCGGCGGGTAGCAAGGCAGGCTCAGCCAGCCAGGTGACGCTTAGCCAGATGGTCCCCTCCCGCCCACAGAGGACACCATTGAAAGTCTGAAAGAGACAAAATGTCTATGGAATCCCCCAAGATGGACCAGATGCTACTTAGGAAAAGGCTGTTCACACGGTGCGGTCTCTGGACACGTGGGGCAGAAGAAACCTGTCCGGAGTACAGCAGAATCAGGGAGCAGTCACTTGTCATTTCAGGATAAAATAAATGCCCCCTTCTTTCCCACTTGTGGCTATTAAAGGGACCTCTCCCCAAATCGGAATTAAAAACAGATCCTAGGAGAAACGCCTGTACCTGCTTTGCGATTTCAGTGGAGAACTGTGCAAAGAGTAAAAATGTGTGAGGAGGATTCTGCTTCAGGCTGGGCCTGAGTGTTTTCTACCCCACCCCCACCATCTTGCTAGTATTTCTTTTGGTAAAAGTGCATCCTCTTGGAGCATATCCCACAGACCTTAAGAAGGAGGCAGCGGGTCTTGTGGAATGGAGCACTATAAAATGGGGCTCCATGATGGTTTTGTTTGATGAGACCCTGAAATGCCCGCTGGGATCTGTGAACAGACAGTCCCCTGCGGGAGTGCCCTCCGCCTCCCTTTGTCCTGCCCAGCTCCAGGCTGCAGCAGCTGATCTGGTTATTATAATCCTGAAAAGAATTTCTAGGTGGCCACAGTGACCATAAGGAAGCGAGAAACCACGAGGGCTGAAAGCCACGAAGAACAACACATGGGCTATTGAGCGCTAATCCTGCCCTTAATTAGAGGATGGCCTCAGCCTTGTGCTCACAGAAATCTAACTGAGGAGGAGAGGAGTCTGCCAGGGTTTGAAGCCACCATTTACCGAATGTGCCGTCATCAGCACAGATTTTAAAGAGAGGCAAACGAGTGTATAAAGAATGGATTGGGGACAAATCCCGATTGCATTTGAGATTTAATTAAAATTGTCTTAGGTTTGTCAGCTCTTTTTCCCTTCACCCCATTCTTAAAATCATGTGCACTTCAACGAACATTTAATCCTCCTAGATCATCGTTTTGCTTACCTTAGCTGCATCAGAGAATGACTCCATACCCACCAACATTTGCACGATTTTCTCTCGGACTGTAGTTCTTAGAAATAAAGTTGATGAACAGGCCAGCAATGAGCAAATTTGCCCCTTCTGAGACTCCTGTGCTGACTTGCTAGTCTGACCCTCATCGGAGGCATCTCGGTTTCCATGGCAATAAAAATGCTCTGTTTTTTCCCTTGAGTGGTCTACATGGGTGCCTAGACTGTGCCACCACATTCCACCATGCTCCCTTCTATTTAATTTCTCAAATTTGCCTGTTGGCTGTGTGGACAATATCTGGTCAGTGATCTGCTAATCATGTTTGATCTTAGCGTAAAATATTTAAAAAGAGCCTTTAAGAAGTAAATTGTCACCTTTCAAAGTGTTATCCCTGCTTTAATCTAAATGCACACTTCCCAATAAAATAATTACAGAAATGAAAGATACATTAGTCTATCATTCCCTCGCCCAGCTCTGGCACAATTTATACTTTGATTGATTGTAGTAATACATGGTGGAATAAAAGGGCAGATTTTCTTTTGTCATTTTTGTACAGGAAGTAATTGAGGCCTAGGTTTTCCACAGCTACACAGAAGGCTTGGGTTCAAAACCTGGGTCTTTAACACCTTATGGTGATTATTCTGGGGGACCCTGAGCAGATCTCAATAGAAAGTTAGAGATTCACTTTTCCAGGTACCCATTCAGGTCTGGTTCTGCAGCTGAAAAGGAAGGTGGCAGACTTTAAATGTTAATTGCCAAAGTTACAATTCCCTCCTCTAGGAGGTATGTGCCAAATCAGCTCAGGGAGTTGGCATTCCACCTGAGGTAGGAGATCTTTCAGAAGACAGGATTTTCACCAGTTTTCTTGAGAAGATTGGAATTACTCTTTCCACAGAGCCCTGGAACATGAAGGCAAAGAAATCCCATAAATGCTTGTTGCAAAGGTGGCAAATCTTGCTAGAGGAAATAATGGGAGAAGCCCATGGGTTTAGCCAAGGACACCAGTGGACTTAGTCAACACAAATAGAAACGCAAACTGTGGACAGAGACTGTAGACTGGGACTCTACGTTTTAAAGCAAACTCTTAGCGTGGAGCAGATATATATATATATATATATATATATATATATATATATATATATATATATATATATATATATATATATGGATGCTTGCTAGCAAACATATTTGAAGTCAGTTGTGAGTATTGATTTAATGTTTACTCTGCTTGAAGAGAAATAACTTTTTTTATAGTCTACAGACCTAAATTAGGAATAGGAGATAAATAGCCAATTTATATCCTGTCCAGAGTTCTAAAAGAAAGAAATAGAGAATAAGATTAATTTACCCCATTTAAGTCCTGCCAAAGATCCCACCGAAAGGCAAGGCTTGTGCACATTTATATTGGATCTCACACAATATAGAAAACGACAAGGCAGTCGGAGAGATTAGCCTAATTAAACTAGATTTTGAGAACGCCTCAAAGAGATCCAAAGTACTGATATCTTCCAAGTAGGATGATAGTGAAAGCTTCCAGAAGCTCTCTGGCTCTGATGGCTTCAGCTATGATAGCACACTTGTGTATGCAGTGACATCTAGTGACAAAGGGAAATAAAGCCATCTCTAATGTTCCAAAAGGCTGTAGAGAAATGACCCTGCCTATCCTCACTTCCTGGGTCTGTGTACAATATTTTCTATTGCAGACAGATAAGCCAGGTTCCACATCATGTTCATAGAAGGTAAAAAAACAACATATTAGGAAGAGAGAACAAACGAGCGTGCCTGCAGGATCCAACAGGAACCAAGAGACTTCTCTCCCCTTGTCTTTTCACAAAGCAGCAACTAGTGACATAAAGTTCATGTGAGCTGTTCTTAAGAGCCGTTGGATTCTTTCAAGGAAAGATGATATTGTGAGCAATCAGAAAGTCTCATTCCAAAACTCACATTCAAAAGCTTAGGTACAATACATGTACCAATTATCCAGGCAGCAAGAAGCTTTACATTTCTTATTAACTTTAATCTGCCTGAAATCTGCTCTGTTTATTAATTGGAGCCAGCTTTGACAAAGCATTTTCACTTTATTTTAACTGACGTTAGAATTTTAAGAAAAAATTAGAGTGCTATATGAGTACATTCAAAACTTTCGTTCTAGAAGAACTTGTCTTGGTTCATGCTGAAGAATGTGAAAATCCAGAATGGTCAGTCAGCTTCTCGGTGGCTAGATTGGGAAATGACCCTTGAAGATGAATTTCTATTGGCCAGATATTTGATCTGGAGTCTTCAGAGCCTAGGTATTAGAGATATGTTATGGGGTGCAAAGGCTTCAGGAGTGGAGTGGGAACCACGAGTTTGCTTAAGAAATTCCTTGGGGTTTATTTATGATTACAGATTCCTTAAGAAAAAAGACATTTCTTCTACATTGAACAAAGGCTTATCCTGCATTAAATATATTGAGAGTTGCTAATTTTGAGATTTCCTTGGAAAATAATATTTGTATTTTTCTCTGTGAATTTCATACAGTACATTTAATCAAATAATCACCCCAACTCCTTCCATATTTACTCTCCTCACCTGCAATTTCCCACCCACAAAACTTTCAGTTTTTCTTTTTCATTTTTCTTTCTCTTTTTTCCTTCCTTCCTTCCCTCCTTCTTTTCTTTCGCTCTTTCTTTCTTTCAATCCCCATTATGTTGAGTTTGGGTAATCTGACTATTTTATGTGAGGCCTCTTCTGTAGTGTGGTCAAGCTACCATGGGTCAAGACATGGCATGTCACCATGTGATGTCAAAGCCGACTCTCCTTCTTCAGCAGCTATCAAATGCCAATCGTTTCCAAGGTAGTGCTGGGATTGTGTTCCCACTTCTCTCCTTCCACGCTGAACTTTCGCCTTGCCACGACTTGTACAATTTCATCCTGCTTAGGGCTGAGCATTCCACCATCACTTACTTTCAACATGTTGAGAAGTTAAGGGCCTCTGTGTTAAAAGCCATCTACTGCAAGGGGAAGCTTTGCTGATGAGGGCTGATAGTGGTACTGTGTTATGAGTAGAGACCATTAGAAGTCATTTAATACTCTGGCCATTTAACAGAAAAAATAGTAGTAGGCTCTTATCTAAGGCTTATAACTTATCTAGGCACACATTTTTAGTCCTTTTAACAGTGACAGAAAGGCATTTCTCCTGAGGGAGGGTACCCAAGGACCAATAAGAAAGTGATTGGTTGTTTTCAAAATATTTGTGCCACTACTGCACCATTTGGCATACCCTTCCAGACCAGTCTTTGTTGCATCTTGCAACCCTTTATCCTCTGGTAGCATAGATATCACCTTTCAGCACTTATGATAACCAATAGAGATGAAGCTTGCAAGTGAGTACCAGCTTGGATTTTCTATATTCTGCAAGTCCACTTTGTAGTAACTTCATCAATAGGTTCTTACCATTGAGTACTGGAGGTAACCAAGAAAACTAGCAATTAGCTTGTAACGCTTCATGTAGGATCTATAAAATTCCATTGGCCCAAAACTCACAAAGATGTAACCAATTCCTGGTACTTGTGTTTTTATATGCTAGCATGTGGTGTCCTTCTGTTGTAGAGAAACTCCAATAAAACTCTTTTTACATATGCACTAGTAGAAATTTTAGGACGCTTCTACTGTAGTAGGTTTCCAATTGGCTTTCTTAAAAGGCCTTTGGTGTTAATTGGGCATCCCATATTTCCTCCTCTCTCTACCCCATCTCCCACTCTGATTTATTATTTCCTGCTCCAATATTCCCCTCTAATTTTTGTACAATATAATGTGTTGTTTCCGCTTCCTTGAAAGCCCCTCCCCATGACCACATAATGATTTTTTGAATGCATAATAATACTGTTGAATGCTACACACATTTGAAGATTCCAAGTGAACGCACTTTCCCCAAACCAGTTGACCTGAGTTCTGTCTCTTGGAATCACATGGTAGGATATAATAGACAGTTGTAAAGTATCTTCTGACTGCCATACTCATCCCCACATTCCAAATACATAAATGAAAAAAGTGGAGATACAAATTAACTGATAGTGTATGAGAATGTTCAACATTGCTAATCAGAGAATCAATCCAAATGAAAACCATATTGACACATTTTATTTATTATGATTGAAATTGTAACTTCTATACAGGATGTGGAGCAAAGGAATCCTTGCCTGCAATTGAAGAGAATCTAAAATAACACAATTGTCATGAAACTAGGATCAGTATTCCTAAAAAAATAATAATGTATATATAACAGAGATCTGCTATATGTTTTAATAAAAATCACTGCAATGAAGAAACATCTGAAATCCCATGTTCATGCAATATTTAGAGCTGCCAATTTCTGACATAAATCGAAGCACTCATCAACAAACAGAAGATATTATGTAGTAAGTGAATATTATTTACTAAAAAATAGAAAATGGTGTCATTTTAACTAAGCATAGGTCTGGAGAGCATATGTCAGTCAAAGCTTGCAAAGTTTCTGCTATCTAGAGATCTATTGGAGAACCACTGATTAGTTAATAACAGTGTTTTAGTAATGTATTAGATACTCAGATATTCCTGAAATAGTCTATCCTAAATGTTCTTGCCATACATACACAACCTGCATGCATGTGCCCAAACACACACACACACACACACACACAACACACACACACACACAACACACACACACACACGACCATTTGAGATAATAGAAATGTTTCAATTGTGTGATTACAGAAATCATTCTCCAATGCACACACTTAGCCAAACATCAAATTATTAAATATGAATAGAAGTAGACAAGTGGTGTAAGAAAGCTGGCTGATCCTTCCTGTCTCTATCTGCGCCCAGAGCTGGGGCTGTCCCACAATCCTCAGAACCAAAACCCAAAGTCAGGAGCACTCTTCCTCCTAAGCCACAGCCCACAGGTAGGACCCTGCTTTTGCTCCACTGATTGTCCAAAGAGAGACCTGGCAGAAGTACACTGGACTTGGAAATCATAGGGTGACCTGCAACAGGACACTTGAGGTCTCCTTCTGTACCCAGAGCTAACGCTGCCACAGCCCTGTAGACCCAAAACCTGCTCTGAGAGAGCTGGTCTCCCAGGAGCGCTCTCATTCCTAAGATCACAGGTTCACAGGTTCACAGGCCTACAGGATGGAAAAGCTCCAGTCTGAGACAGCAAGACCAACTAACATCAGAGATAACCAGATGGCGAGAGGCAAGGACAAGAACTGAAGTAACTGAAACCAAGACTACATGGCATCATCAGAATTCAGTTCTCACAAAACAGCAAATACTGGATATCTCAACCCGCCAGTAAAGCAAGATTCTGATGTAAAATCACATATCGTGATGATGATAGAGGACTTTAAGAAGGGCATAATAACTCAAAGAAATACAGGAGAACACAGGCAAACAAGTAGAAGCCCTTAAAGAGGAAATACACACACACACACAAAAAAACTCTCAAAGAATTATAGGAAAACACAGCCAAACAGGTAAAGGAATTGCACAAAACCATCCAGGATCTAAAAATGGAAATAGGAAAAATAAAGAAACCACAAAGGAAGATAACCCTGGAGATAGAAAACCTAGGAAAGAGATCAGGAGTCATAGATGCAAGCATCACCAAAAGAATACAAGAGATAGAAGAGAGAATCTCAGGAGCAGAAACTACCATAGAACACATTGACACAATAGTCAAAGAAAATGTAAAACGCAAAAAGCTCCTAGCCCAAAACGTCAAAGAAATCCAGGACACAATGAGAAGATCAAACCTAAGGATAATAGGTATAAAAGAGAGTGAAGACTCCCAACTTAAAGGGCCAGTAAATATCTTCAACAAAATTATAGAAGAAAACTTCCCTAACCTAAAGAAAGAGATGCCCATGAACATAAAAGAAGCCTACAGAACTCCAAATAGACTGGATCAGAAAAGAAATTTCGCCCGTCTCATAATAGTTAAAACACCAAATACACAAAACAAAGAAAGAATATTAAAAGCAGTAAGGGAAAAATGTCAAGTAACATATAAAGGCAGACCTATCAGAATTACACCAGATTTCTCAACTAAGACTATGAAAACTAGGAGATCCTGGACAGATGTCATACAGACCCTAAGAGAACACAAATGCCAGACCAGGCTACTGTATCCTGAAAACTCTCAATTACCATAGATGGAGAAACCAACATATTCCATGACAAAAATTTACACAATATCTTTCCACAAACCCAGCCCTACAAAGGATAAAAGGTGGAAAACTCCAACACAAGCAGGGAAACTACACCCTGGAAAAAGCAAAAAAGTAATCTTCTTGCAACGAAACCAAAAGAAGAGAGACACACAAACATAATTCTATCTCTAACAACAAAAATATCAGGACACAATCACTATTTCTTAATATCTCTTAACATTAATGGACTCAGTTCCCAATAAAAAAAAACAAAGACTAACAGACTGGATATGGAAAGAGGACCCAACATTTTGCTGCAGATAGGAAACGCACCTCAGTGACAAAGACAGACACTATCTAAGAATAAAAGGCTGGGAAAAATTTTCTGAGCAAATGGTTCCAAGAAGGAAATTTCTCTTATGCTGGCTGAGCAAGGCACTGATCTACATGTATAACAAAATGTTGTTAGGAGACAGTCTATTGCTATGAAGTATTTAACAGAGAAGTAGTATATTGTTTTTCCCTAGGTTCCAGGCCCATCTAGTCTTAGGTTCTTGGTCACCCAAATAATGATTTGGATGGGCTTCATTTCATGGAGTTTGCCTTAAATCCGATTAGATATTGGTTGGTTAGGCCCATTAGCTTTGTGCCACTATTGTACTAATGCATTTTCAGTCATGTTATCACTGTAGATTGAATGATGTGTAGGTGGCTTGGTGTTTACCCATCCCCTTTGGTAGCTTGCAGAGTACCTTCAAGTATCATGAACATTATTAATCCATAAAAGTAAATGCTCTGGTAGGCACCAGCTTGACTTTTCTATGTTCGTTGAGTTGTATAGATGTGGTCTTCACCAATGGGACCTTACTGTCAGTTTTTAGAGACCAAGTAATTGCCTTGGCAATAGCCTGGGTTGTTTAGTGGTTCCCATGAGGCCTCATTGTCCAAAAAGACAATTGGATGTAACCTATTACTTAGACCTGGGAATGGGGTCAGAAAGGAAGGAGTGGCCCCCGCACGTGCTCGGCTACAAATCTGGTGGTATAATAAGGATATGGAATTGGAAGACAGGCAGGAAAGTGAAGATGGCCTAACTTAATTTCTGGTTGGTGCAGCAGGAGGGTTTCTAAGAGGAGCCTGTGGCAGTTGGTGGCTGACTCAAAGTGATAGGGTGGGAAAGGAAGGCTGCTTTTTAGCTTCTGGAGAATTCTCCACACTGATTTCCAAAGTTGCTGCACTAGTTTACAATCCTACCCACAGCGAATGAGGCTTCCTTTTCCCCACATCTTTGCCAGCATTTGTGGTCAATTTTGTTGTTGATTCCACTTTCAGAGGGTTAAGATGAGATCACAAAATTTGCATCTGTGCAATTGCAAAGGATGATAAACAGGACTTGGTATACTTGTATACCAAATATAACTTTTTATAGTTTATAGAGCAAGGGCCTTTGAGATGATAAGTGCATAATAGTATTTGCTGTTAAGTCTCAACACCTGAGTTCAGTCCCTAGAAGAAAAATACCAAAAGGGGAGAACCATCTGTCTGCTAGCTCTCTTCTGATCCCCACGTGTCCATAGTGACACTGGTACACACACACACACACACACACACACACACACACACACACACACACACACACTAAAATTAAGCAATACATTTATTTATGTAAAGACAAAGAGATTTAAGCAGAAGTTGAAAGTCTCTAATTATGATAAAGGATTTGATGAAGGATGAATTGGAGCTGTCAGCCACAGTGGCTGACACGGAATTACACTGATAAATGATTTTCTCCTCCTCTCCTGTTGGCTTATTGCTTGTGTGGCCACTAAAGCTTGTCACACCATCTTATAAATGCAACATTGGGCATTTCAAATGCTTGCAGCCAATCCAGCATCTCAGAAGCTACCTTGGAGTCCGTTTCTAACAAGCCCTCCAGATGACTCTACTCCAGGGCAAAAGGAGAGGAGGAAAGTTTTGAATAATGTACATCACAAGGATCTGAGTGAGGGTGATCTAGGGACAGACAAAGGAATCCTTAAAAAACAGAAGTCCATGGCTACCCCTCTGCAACTTCTTTGCTAAGTGGATCACACACTGAGTAGTGGATTCCCATGAGAGAATGAGCAACTCTTCTGTGTCACCACATATTTTGTAAGTTTAGCACCAAAACTTCTACGCTGCTGGAAACTACCAATTCTCAGACAGTGTAATTCAACTGTTCATGTTTACCATGTGGCTTGGAAGCCAGTTTTCCAATCCATGGGACTCAGACAAGCCTTCTGTTGCCTCCTAGATATTAAAGTATTTATTTACTCTGCAAAGTATTTTGAGGGAGTCGGTTTCCCAACAAAAGGAAACTGTCACAACCAACAATTAAGTTAATTTGAAACCAATGTTACACTCATATGAGTAAGCTTTACATTTTACAATTGTTAAGAATCTGATTCTGAAGCCAGGATTTAGTGTCAGAATTTTGTTTTTGGCATTTTCCAGCTATGTGGTCACTGACAGATGAACTAGCATCATGGTGTCTTCATCTGTGAAATGAGCCTACCACAGTGTCTACTCAAAACATTATCTCAGTATTTTTCATCCTTTTCCCCATCAAATAGATGTCCTCTTTTTTTAGTTATAAGGCTCAGTATTGACTTTAATGATATTTATTTGTTAACTTTTATATTTGTGAGGGTTTTTGTTGTTGTTGCTGTTGTTGTTGTCGCTGCTATTCCTTTGGTTTATCATCTGGTTAGTTTCAAAGTATGATTGGCTAGTGCCTATAATATATTAATATCTTTCAGCTAAGCAAATATAAAGTTTCGTGTACTTTAAACCTTATTATTAGTATTGAAACACGGTACTTGATAGTAACCTTAAGCAAGAGACATCTTGACCTCATTTAAGTGGTAGGCGAACAGTCACAGTATTTAGATGGGTCTGAAGCCACATTCGATCCTGACAGAAAATAGTAACGGATGCTTTGTTAGATTCGTTTCACAAAGTGATGCAGGTATATTATCTCTGAAAAATAGGTGGCAGAATGAAAAACACGTAATGCTCTAGTCAAATACGCAGACAGTGCAAAAGTGTTTCCTAGAAGTGAGGGCTGTGAAATTAGCTCCGGTCTTCTCCTTCATAAAGGCTGTAGAGACGTGGACAGAGCAGACAGACTCCACAAATGTAAGTTTGAAGTTAGAATACAAAGATTGTATTTGCCTCTGTTATACTTACCAATCTCAAGAACTTGTGTATTATAGACACAGTTGATTTAATCTTTAGTCTATGTGTATTATAGACACAATTGACTTGTGTATTATAGACACTATTTCCTTAGAATTGAGTTACACATACAGAGAAGTGTTGTGTTATGAAAAACACACAGATGAACAACATATATACACACTTATTTGGAAAACACTGGTATCTTTTTGATAATTGACTCATTTATTTGTTGGATACTGATGGCTTACATTCCGAGTTTTATCTTTTTATACCCAAGTATTTGCTTTATTTACATGCATGCAGTAATGGATCAAATGGATAAGGTTTGCCAGGCGGTAAGGACACACACCTTCAATCTCAGGACTCAGGAGCCAGAGGCACGTGGATTCTGTGAATTAGCAGCCAGTCTGGGTCTACCGAACAAGTTCTAGGACAGGCGGGGTTCCACAGAAAAATCCCGTGTTGAAACCATGAAAACAAAACAAAACAAACAAACAAACAAAAGGATAAGATTGACCTTCATGGACATAAGGCCTATGTAGAGATCATAATAAAATGTCATATTTACAAATGTGTGATTAAAAGAATAAATAAACACCGTATTAGTAACTTTACTCTAGCAAAATATCCGAGAAAACAATATAAAGGAGGAAGGATGAATTTTCAAAGTGTCCAATCGTGGTTCACGTGCCCTTTTAGCTTTTAGCTTTAGTGCCAATCTTCAAACTAGGACGTGGGTGAAGGAAGCTGTTTATATCATGGCAACCAGCAAACAAAGAAAGCAGAGTGGGGGGGTGGGAGAGGTGGGGAGGGGAAGAGGACAACCAGGAGCTATACCTTTCAAAGGCCTACTTCCTCTAACCAGGGCCCACATCCTAATAGTTTATTTAGTATGCAAGTTTCCAGGGATTAACACCTCAGTACTCTGATGGCTACCAGTCACCTCTAAACAGCACCATTGTCAAGGAACCAAGACTGAAAAACAGGAGCCTCTGGGGAGACAACTCACATAAAAACCATAGCAATGTAGGATGGAGACTTTGTGGCTCTTGTGCTGCTTCACAGTTTGTGAATAAGAGCATTGCCCACATTGTTCTCTGGGATGAACTATTTCTTGAACCATTCCCATTAGGTTGTGTTATGTAATGACCAGCTTTGCAAGATAGTGTAAATGTCACTTTTCACACCAAAGTGACACTCATCAGGGTAATATAAGCCAACATCTTCTGGATGGAAGGACAAATGAGTCTTTGCTCTCCTTCTATAACACTCATATTGACTGTGTGGCAGCCATTTGGTTCTCTCTGTGTGAAGAGAGATATGAGACTCAGGAGAGCAATGTAAAAATTCTAACACCCCCGTCATTGTTACTGTGTGAGTATAATTTTTTTTCCTTCACTGGTGTTTCAGAAGTCTACATTGTCCTATCAGAATTTATGGAATTACAAAACAGACTAAAATATTTGCTTGCATTTGTGTTGAAATATGTTTTGAGACTTTGAGGTTCGTTGACAAGTCTCTCAACCACTTTCTCACTGTCTCTTTCTCTTTTTCTGCTACTTTGACCCATTTTTTTCTATCTCCTGCTTTCTCCTTCAGTAACAACATTAAATGCAAGATAGCAAAATTCTTGTTCAAAAATTACTTATGATAGCATATGAACTTTGAGCATTTAAAAGTATGAATGTGATTTTTTTTCTTGCAAGTAATACTGAAAAATGTTTCAATTTCCCAGTCACTAAAACAGAAAACCTTAAAAAGATATTTAAGTGTACACAGAGAATGAGGGAGATTAGACCTAAAGAGGAGGCTTTAATAAAGAGGCTTCTTAAACTCCAGAACTAACTGGGAAACATTTGGCACTAGTGCAGGGACTGTGGTCTCTGCTATGGGTGATCCTGACTTGTGAGGCTTCAGTCCCATACAGAGGTAACACTATAATGAGACATATTTTTAATTAGGGTTAAAGAAGGAACATTCCGATTCATAGTTTACTGAGCTATTAAAATGGATATTAAAATTTATTAAGTCTATTTTAACAGTTCACATAATAATATGCTAAATTATACGAATGAATTTTCTAATATTAAAAGTTCCTCATATTCCTGTTTGCTTATGTGAAATATTATTATGTTCTGCTAGACTAAATCTATCTCTTTAGAATTTGATAATTGCTAGTATAGTCATTTGTAGATTTATATCACCTACAAGGAAATTTGTATATCTATACTTTCTCTAATTCCCTATATGGTATCCTTAGAAATTATTCAGCCATAAAAATTCCATAGAAGAAATAAGCGTAGAAACATAAGAGTCTGGGTGCAAGCAGAATAACAAAGATGATTTTGGTGTGTGTCCTACTTAGCATTAACTGTGACACAGCCTAGAATATCTGAAGAATTTCTCAATTGAGAAATTGTTTTCATCAGCTTAGTTTGTGGGAGGGATGTGGAAGAGTTTGGAACTTTGGGCTGGAAAAGCTCCTGAGTCTTCATAAGCTATTTGAATGTGGATCTTAAAGACAATGTTCATAGTAATGTAAACAGCGAAGGTCTATGTCACAAGGCTTCACAGGGAAGCAAGGACTTAGTCAAGAACTGGATTAGGACACTTGGCTCAGAATTTGTCTTTGATAGACACACTGGGGGAGAAGAACCAGTTATGATTGTCAGAGGGGTCTGTTTCATTGAAACATAGCCTCTTGTACTTTTGTAGGGCAATGGGGTACTGATGTACTAGGGTGAAAGAATCATCTGGGATTAATTGAAACAATAGTATCATGAGGTAAAAAATATTCGGTGTTTCACTGGGACAAAGGAAAATATTTTTCCTTTGGGTCAGTGAACAGAAGCTGGGGTCTAATTGGGCCAAAGTTACTATCAAACTAGCAGCAAATTTCACAACATGAACGACTCCTAGAAGGGACTGTTTTTGAAGGCAGGAAAGCTGCAGGATTTAAGAGGTTGTTGAGAAAAGCTGAAGCTTGGTGCAATGTGGAAAGTCAGAGTTCTTAAGAGAGGTCAGTGGGGAAGGTTCAGACCCTAGGACATTAGAGGCGCTGTGACTTGTGGGATGTCTGCCAATTACACTTCAGATGTAGAGTGGAGCTGGCCTAACCTTACAAGACTAAGTGTGTGCTGAAGATGGTACAGCTAGAGAAATGATGCTACTAAAGCCCTTTGGAACCCAGAAGATTATACCATGAGTGAGTCCCAGGTGCCAGACATCAAATGATTTGGGTTTTCATTGCTGGATTTTGAATTTGCTTTCACATGATTGTTTTTATGCACTAGTTATTCCCTTTTAGATTAAAAAATGCATAATTATTATTTTATTTTACAGGAGCCCACAGTTCAGATAATTTGGATTTTTAAAGTGTCAGAAATTAAATCAATTGAACTATGTCTTGCATTAGAATAGTAACATGGGAATCTTGACAAAGAATGAAAGGTTATTACTTAAACCGATGTATCTATTTATAAAGATGATTGCAGTTTCCCGGTTAGAATTCTATCAACTTGAACATTGTATCTCAATTGAATTCATCTTAATCTGATTGCTTTGTGGACATTGCAGTGTGAAACACTGCGTTGATTATTCATTGAAGTTAGAAGGAAGTAGCATTTCTTGAGCAGATGGCTCTGGGTTGTATAGGAAGCCTACAAGCAAAGCAGACAAGCCATTACCTTCAGGTTCTTGCCTTGAGTTTTTCCCTTTACTTCCTTCAGTGATGGGCTATAAACTGGATGTGTAAGCCAAATAAAGCCTTTGCTCCCCAAGTTGCTTTGAGTACGAATGTTTTAGCAAAGTGATAGAAAGTAAACTAGGAGAATTTATTGCCTTAAGTTTAGGAAGGTTTTAAGAATAAATCTTTCTTTTGCATTCTACTGTTATGCTCTGAAGATTCTAGATATATTTGGAAGGTGTATTTGGTTTATTTTAAAAATTATCAGACTATATTTTGCAAGTTCTGTTGACCTGTATTTCAAATGTTTTCTCTTGTATTTTTATATTTTTCATTCTATTTACAATAATTTATTGATGGACTGAGAAATATAATATTAATGGGATAATAAGGCACAAACTGTGGATTAAGACAGTTTGCTGTACAGCAAGGGACGAATAATCTTAGAAACTTTTAATATGTAAACAAAGAGGCCTCTTAAGAACTTCTCAAAAATATTAGTACCAGACAATTCTTTCCCTTTACACAATTACTACATTATATCATTTGATCAGAAACTCAGCCATATTTCAGAAAGAGCTCCCCAGTTCATGTAGACTCAAGTCATACATCCTAGCCACTCCCCTTCTCCTCCCTGTAAAGAACCCATTTTTAGTGTTTTTTGTGTTTGGATTTTCAATATCATAATTTTTCCTAAAGAGTTGGCTGTTTAAATATGTTGGATACCTTTGCGAAGCAAGGAAGAAAGCAAACAGTGCCAGAGAATGCCAGCCAAGAGCAGACACAGATAGAAACATTCTGACTCAATGAAGTCTAAGCTGACATTGGCAGAAAAGTATAGCTGCACCACTCAAAGGCATCCAATGTCCCTCAGTTGTGGCCACCAGTGCCAGGCCCCATGCTTCTCAAGGATCTGCAGTGGTTTACATAAGGAAGGAGTCCTGTGATCTGGAAGCCCATGGAACAATATATCCAATGCTTTTGATGAGGATTATGAGCTGATTGGGGCATCCAGCATTAAAATTTGCCAAGAATAAAATTCATTCATAAGTTGGTATGACACTTTAGGACACCAAGAGCAGTATTGTTATTCTTTATGACTGAGTTAAGTCAGGTACGTCTGTCACACTATTCTTTCTGTTGGAAATGTGAAGAATCTTCCAGAATACAGAACATGACCCAGGCTGCAGAGATGATGTAGATGTTCTCCAGAGTGCCTAGCTTTTTCCTTCAAAAAACAACAAGGTTGCCCACATTTTTTTGAGCATCTACTCTGGTACTAACAGTGCCCTAAAGAGGAGCAAAGTGGCAGTCATAACACTATTTTTTGAATGTCAATACCGTACTGAAAAAAGAAACCACATTAACATTTTGACATCAAAAGAGCCAGAGATAGAGAGACCTGGGGAAACCACCTAGGGGAGATGACTCTAAAAACCTCACTATGGTCCCTTTTTGTGAACATGTTCATTCATTAGCCCTGTGATGACAGAGCAGGGGACTAAAATTTTGTCATAGACTTCCAAGAGTAGTACTGGTTGAAGAAAAGCTTCTGGAGAGACAATTTCCCAGAGACACATGAGACCTCCAACTATCCTGCCATGTCAGAAGTAGGAAAAAGAGCATAGACTAGTATCAAATAGAACACAGAGAGTCTCAAGGAAAAGGAGGAAGGCTGAAAGGCTGAATGAATAGAAGGTTGGGTGACAGGGAAGAAGGAAGTAATGAATACACAAGAAGGACACAGGAACATGCTAGAGTCCTGATGAAGGGAAGACAGCATGGATATGGTCCTCATACAGTGGAAGCTTTGCTGTCTGTTTCCTGATATGAGTCCCTGTCTGATTTTGTCAGGTGGAATGGATCCATGGCATTCAGCAGCAGAATAGGGATAGAGTGTACTTACAGAGGCCTGGTGGGTGAATATTGAACAGAAATAGATTGGTTGCCATTCTGTAATGCCTGTGTGTACACAAAAGCCAGATCTGTGTGGAGAGGAAAGATTTGGGATTGTCATGCAAGAATAGCAGTATTATGGGTAAAGGAATGGCAGGGCAGGGGATGACTGGAGGACACAAAGAAGTTCCAGTACTTAAATATTAGAAAGGAAGAACAATTTGGTCTCTGTCCCTTGGGGAAAAGATAAGATACTCGTTTTATTTTGTTCTATAAGTCCTTCACAAATTCTACAAAAATATGGCAGTATCTCCATCCTGAGCAGTCTCTTGGGTGGTCTTGTCTGTGGTGATAGCCTGCTGCCTGTCAGAGATATTCACTCCTATCATCATTTGTAGACCTGTAACAGCTTATCATGGGAGAGCTTGTCATTTTTATCGACATTGTAGAGTCTGAGAGCAAAGTGCAGCTTCTTGTTTTGGCAGTTTAGTGGTTTTGTTTTGTTTTGTTTTTCTTATCTTCAATGGGTCAAAAATGAGTCAAAGTTCTCATCAATAATTGGAAGCTCACATGGTCCTCACCATCTGAAATGAAGGCATTGCTTGTGCTGTCCCCAGTGTGTAGATGGCAAGCTCTAGACTCATCTGGGAATCCTCCAAGCTTAGAGTTCCATCCTCTTTTCTTAACTGATGAACCAGCCATACAGGAGATTGATATGACTGTGGGAAATGTCAGTCTCTTTCTTGGCTTTGTTCTCTCTGTCCTTCAGTAATGTAGAGGGGCGAGAACCCAATGCCATGCTACAAGCTTCTTCCATAACAGCAGTGCCAGAAACAGCATCAGGAGGAAGGGAAGGAAGGCCCTTTGCATATTTTAAATTCTGTCTTTTTTATTTGATAGTATGAATAGTTGGCCATTTGAAAAATGAATAGCCTAAGAGCGAGCAGTTGTTTTTGATAAATCTCTCATACAATGTTTGTTTTCAGGGATACCTTATGGTATCTGTGTTGGTCATGGTGGTATGTATGTCACACACACACACACACACACACACACACACACACACACACACACACACACACACACAGAGGGTATTTGACCTAATATTGACTTTCTCCTTTCTTTCTCTCTTTCCTTCTTTCTTTCTTTCTTTCTTTCTTTCTTTCTTTCTTTCTTTCTTTCTCTCTCTTTCTCTTCCTCCTCCTCCTCCTCCCCCCGTCTGACTTAAAGCTTCTTACTGTATAGTCATAATTCCTTGTTATATTTCCTCCATCTTGGCATATAACTATATTTGCTGTGAGAGGACAGGTAGGTTTTTATATGATGGGTCCTCACGCCTGGTACTCATTCCTACACACTTTATTTGCTACCACATAGTAATAGGCAAGACTCAGGATGTGGCCAAACTTAGTTGCTCCTAAGTTGTTTCAGGGTGACTATTATATTTATAGGCATTATTTTTAGATAACTGATTTACTCAAAGCTATTTTTTAACATTTAGTTTTCCCTCCAACTAATTGCTATTTTTTCTATATTTCCAATAATACCTCTTTCATAAGCTGTGCTCTGAGATTCTGTTGCCCTTCAGTTTAATTGGAGATAGAATTTTCTATTATTAAGATGGTTACTATTATCATTTTCATGTTGATTTCTGAAAGGAGAAGACAGCTATATCTTCAAAAACTTTAACCAAAATTTGACTTAGTTGAGCTTTTTAGGCCCTTCTAGAAGTCTTTGAGCTCAGAGCATGGAATCTAGTTGTAGAGCATCATAAGTTACACGAGTCAGTATCCAGGGTAACCTGTAATAATAGTATGACTACAGTGCATTGTGTCTTTAATACACCTTACAGTTGCATCTCGTTAATCTCTCTGTAGTTCTGCAGTTTCCTATCTGCAGATAACTCAATTGGGATATTACTTATAATAAACATGTTACAAAAATTATTTAAGAGCCAAATTTAACCAAAGTTGGTAACTTCTGGTCACTTTCATGCCAGAAATTTCTAGTAATGTTAGATTTACTGTAGACAATTCAGTTCATTTGAAAGGCAACATTGACTGCTATAGAAAACACTGTCAAAATCAGTACCTACCACCTATTTTGAATATCTGGGCCTTTCCCAATCTCAAGATATTTGTTATGTGGAGATAAAAAAAATGATTGGTCTTGCTAAAATTAAATATTCTTACTTTTAAGTAACTTTGAGATTATTTGTATGAAAAATAGGGTCATATTGAATTTGTAAACTCACCACCTCCTGTGGCAAATTTCAGAGCACTCAAATTTATCACTGTAGGTATTCAGAGAGACAGTGGAGTGTGGAGTTAGACTCAGTTTTCAGCGTGACATTGAAGCTGTCACTCATCATGGCTCACAAGCACAGGCGAGCTCAATACAAAAGCCACCTTGCATTACTGCCCATCCTATTTTCTCTCCTTACACTGGAAAATATGCCCCTTTGTCCAGACAAATGGAGTTAAGAGAACAAGAGTAAATTAAACCAGGCCCATCAAAGAAGCAATGAAAGCACCTGTATATTGGAGACTTTATTAGAAACTCCAATTCATCTCCCACAGAACCAATGTTACCATTTATTTTTATTAAATAAAATTCTGGGCTAAGGTACTCAAGGGAAGTTTTCCATATATTTTCCTCAGAATCCTTATTTGTGGTATGTTAGATTTATAAGTAGAAGGCCAGGATAAAACAGTGTTATTAGGAAAAGTGATCACATATATGGTCAGATGAGAAACTTGATCAAACTTTCTAGGCTGTGCATTCATCATTTTCTCATGGTGAGACGTGGGTAAGTCAAGTACTGAACTATGCCTCAGATCACTGGCATCAACATAATGCTCTTTACTGCCCTGAGAAGTAGTGCTTTACATTTTATGTGTGCACATTTAATCTTCCCTAAATACTGACTTTGATTTGGCGTATCTGAAATGGACCTGAGGATCTAAATTCACCAACCAACTTGAAAATTCCCTATGAGAAACGATGCAGCAGCCACTGAAATTCCCATTGGTATCAAGTGTTAAAAATGTGGCTAATGGTAAGGAAACATTTAACATGTAAGAACACAATATGGTACATACATTACAGAATCTTTGTTACTTCTTTCTTAAATACAGAATAATAGTTTTTGTTAGGACAATTTCATACGTGTGTGTTTGGCTCACATTTGCCACGTTGTTATCTTCCCTGTCCGCGATAGCTCTCTTCTTTTTAGAAACAGATATATATATATATATATATATATATATATATATATATATATCTCCTTATAACATGAGAAACTAACATTTGTTATTCATTACACTTTCTTATCCCTTTGTCATTTTCGAGTCCCCTTTTCCTTTATGTAGGCTATTCCTTCTATGTAGAAGAAATACATATGTGAATATATGAAAATGTAAACATATATATGATATACACAGGCATATTTTTGTGATTTATTTATTTATCTATTTATTTATCAGAATAGTTTCTCTGTGTAGCCCCGACTGTCCTGGAACTCACTCCATCAAACAGGCTGGCCGGGAACTCAGATATACTGCTGCTTTTGTCTCCCGTACTGGGATTTGCATCATCAGAGCCTGGGTGATTTGCTCTGGCCATCCTCTCATCCCTATTGGTGTTGTTTGTTTGTTTTTGTGTTTGTTTGTTTGTTCCTTCAGATGTTTGGTTATTTTAGACAGGTTTTCTGTAAGTAGATCAGGTTGACTTTGAACTCACAAAGATCCACCTGACTCTACCTGCCCCTGACTGCCTTTGTCAAGGCATGTGCCACCATTGCCAAGCACACTTTAAATTTAAATTTCACATGTGATAGAAAGTGTGATATTTTTCTTCCCTGCTGTAGCTATTTCATTTCCATTGAATATATATTGTTGTATACACATTCTAAACAGTCTACATATAGATCAAGTTTCAATAAAACCTTCATTTCTAGGGATAAAGTATCTACAGGAACATTTGACAACATTATATATAGAAAACCACTAAGACTTCACAAAAGCAATTATAAGCAATCCAGTAAGGTTGTAGATATGGATTCAACATTTAAAAATGGGCAGTATTTATGTGTACAAATGGTAAGAGTGATAAAGAAGCAAAGAACACAGTCCCACTTACCACCTTCATACAAAGGCTTAGAAATAAGTTTAAACAAGGAAGGGAGCCATAAATACTGACAAACATTACAGAGTGATAAAGGCACTGAGGAGTATTCACGTAAGTGGAAAGCTAGCCTGTGTTCAAGGACAGAAACAAGGGATACTGATAAAATTTCCACTTATTATTTGATACAGTCTCAATCAAATTATAGTGGCATGATTGAAAAAAAATATTTCATTACATGTATTTACTTACCTGTATGTGTGTGAGGGTATAGGAATAGGTGACTATACACAGGCAATGACAGCATGCTTGCACTCTACATGGAGTCACTTGGAGGACGGAAGATGACTTTCTGATGCCCGTTATTTCCCTCTACATCAAGTACCTAGGGATTGAAATAAGCTCAGCAGATTTGCTGGTATGCGCCTGTACCTGCTGAGCCATCTTGCCGCTACATAGGTTTGCTTGTTTGTTATAACTAAAAACCATTCCCAAAATATGTGTGGAACAACCAAACATCCCTGAGAGTCCAACCAGTGTTGCACAAAACACAAAAGAAACAAACAAACAAACAACAACAACAACAACAGCAACAACAACAACAAAAACCCCAAAAGCCAAGATTGGAGATACTGTACTCCTTTACTTCAGAATATACTGGAAAGCCATAATAATCTAGGGAGCATGTTATTCCATTAAAACAAAGCCACATTAGCCAATGGAACATAACAGAGAGCCCAGTTAGCATTTAATGAGGTTTTAATAAATGTGACAAGAACATATCCAGAGGAAAGGACAGCCTCTTAATAAGTGGTTTGAGGACAACATGTTTTTCACATGCAGAGTAACTAGATTAGATCTTTTCCTTACATATAAAAGTAAACTCTAAAGGAATAAAAGATTTAAATGATGGACTTAATACTATAAAAATAATGAAAAAGAATTTAGGCCATTGGTTTGAGCAATTTTCAGGGAGTGACATTGGACCTAAAAGGAAAGGTAAGAAAAGAGATAATTTATATTCTAACAAAATAATGCTTCTGTACAGTGAGTAGAGGGACAGCCTATGGAACGTACAAAAATGTTTGGAAACCATACATAATCTGATAAGAGCCTAATAATATTCAAAACACATACAGAACCCAAACCATATGAAGAAAGCAACAGAGCAGGCATGGAAGCACATGTCTGTATTGGAATTATTTTAGTTTAAGTAGGAGGATGTCAAGGCTCCAAGCGCCAGGCTAGTGAGCAGTTGTTGCAGAAAAGGAATGCAAGCATATAAATAAAATAGAACAAAGGCGAAAACTATATACCAACAAATTAAATAACATAAAACATTTTCTAGAAAGGTAAGCTACAAAAATTTGCTCAGTGAGAAATAATTTGAGTTACTGCACCTTATTTGTGGAAATACTGAATAATTCAAAAGTGTAACTGTAAGAAGAGAACAATCTCATTTAAAACAGTTAGGGATAAATGTACTCAAAGAAGTGTAATACATTTTCATGGACAACTACAAAATATTCTGAAGAAAGTGACTGGAAAGATGTGTCCAAAGACTGAAAAATTACTGCTTATTAAAATTGGGTTATGGTTATCCAACTCTATGCATAGACTGAATATAAACTTAGAATACCAGAAATCAATAGGTTGATTGCAAATTTTTCATTAAAATGCCAATTTTTTGAATAGCAAAAATGAGTTTAAACAAGGACAGTTTGGAAGACTAACACTGCTCAGTAATCAAACCAGTCACAACAAAAAGAACCAAGTTGTAACAGAGTAAGCACGCCCATAGGTAAGGACTAAGGTGGAACGGAGTCTAAGGGCAAACTCTAAGGCTTCTGTGGAAGCTTCTGTGGATTGCTGAGGAAAACGAAGACAGACAGACAGCCTTTCAATCAAGTGAAGCTAGACGCCACACAAGACAATCCGTGTAGTATAAGTGGTGAATAAAGCTACAGGAGACTCTCACTCTTCCTTCCGCTCTTCCTCTCTCTCTCTCTCTCTCTCTCTCTCTCTCTCTCTCTCTCTCTCTCTCTCCCTCTCCCTCTCTTCCTCTCCTGGCTTGACACGATAAAAAAAAAAGACAATCCGTGTGGACCCCAATTCACACCATATCCATAACATAAAGTGGTCATGTAATTCAGCAAACATGTTAGAACTATTAAAAGAAAACAGAACTAAGTATTGATCAGCTATATTCATAATTTCTTAACTATGGCATCCAAAGCCAATGAGCAAGAGAAATTTGATGTCAAAGTTGAAAACTTTCATGCTTCGAACCATGCTGTGAAGGAAAAATAAACCACAAAACTTCAGTCTTGAACAAAAGACTTGTCAATCTTTTATTTTGTGAGAAGCTTGTCTGTACATAATGTATGAATATCAGAATTTGGTCCTGAAAATATAAATTACCCAATTTAGAAAGTGTGTAAAGAATTTGAGTAGGCATCTGTTCAAAGCAGATATGCAGATGGGCATCAATTGGGGCAATGATCCTCAGTGTCACTAGTTGTAAGCAAAATGCAAATTAAACTACAAGGGCTGCCAGTGTGCATCAGCTAGATTGGCTTTAATTAGCAAGATACTGGTGTGGGTATAGAGAAATTAAAATGCTCATCAAATTCCGGCGAGAGTGAAAATGGTGCGTTCAGTTTGTGAAACAATTATGGAGGCTCTCAAAATATTAATTATAGAGTTACGGAACAACCCCATGCATTAGCAAATTTTCTCTTTCTGTGTTGTAATGCCCTTATATAACCAACTCAGGGAAGAAAGGGTTCGTTTTGTCTTACAGTTCCTGAGGGGATGTGGTCTTTGTTGTGGGGAAGGCAATGACAGCAGGACTATGAGGCACGGTTGGTGGGCAGAATGCATTCTGATCACACTTCATTTGCTTACTACAAGTAGAGTAAGAGAAGAGGCAGAGGGGCAGGCCATGAAACCTGTGAAATGTGTCCTCCAACAAGGTTCTGCCTCCAACATCCTATAACTTTCCCAAATAGCGACACCAACAAGAGACAAAGTATTCAAATACACAGCCTATTAGGGCTGTTTCTCATTCAAATCACAACACTGTGCAAGTGTGTGTGTGTGTGTGTGTGTGTGTGTGTGTGTGTGTGTGTGTGTGTACTAATCTATAAGGTTAGCCTGGGTGGTCTATGAGCTGTAGGACATTGCCTGTTTCCAACCCCTTGGCACTTGTGCTTCAGACATCGGCCATCATTCCCGGCTTTTATGTGGGTATCCCGGATCTGAACTTAGGTTCTTAGGTTTGAATGACAGGCACTTTGATGACTAAGTCATATCTTAGCACCAGTTCCATTCTTAGATATGATAAATAGTGCATACGCATCACATATTTATAAACAAATTTTCCAGGTAGATTTAATCATAGTAGTTCAAAATGAAAAGATCCCAAGTGCTAATTATTGAGCGAGTTTATAATAAAATAATAGATATATTGATTCTATGGGATATTTATTCATGAAAAGGAAGAGAGCATTGATAAATGCTATATTAGCCTTAGGCAAATAATCTAAGACCATCTGATTTATAATTGAATTTATGCAAAATATACAAAATATGTAGATCTGTAGAGACAGAAAGTAAGTAGCTCTCAGAGTTGTGCATGGGAAGACAGAGGGGGGATGCTTTCTCACAGATACAGGATTTCTTTTGTGGTTACGAGAATGTTCTAAATTTAGACTGCTTAATTCTGCAGATAAAAAGCACCAAGGTGTATGTTCTCTTGGGCAAAGCGAACGATGTGTGAGTTACATCTTTTTAAAAGGACATCCTAATTTGTGTACTTATTAAATGAATTATACAACTAGTTCCTGAAGGTGTATAATCTTTCTCAGTACATTTAAAATGCAGTATATTTGAGAGATCAAATGGAAGGGTCTTGCTTGGATAACTACTGTGGGTCTGAAAAAACATCTAGTGTGAGCCCGTGTCAGTCCCTGAAATGGAAATTCTGGCATTCTCTCATTCACAAATCAGATCTTCTATCATCTTCTTTTACGTGAATTTTCACTTGGGAGCTAATTTTAATTCCCTGATACATGATTTCTTCTGGAACCTGGGGGGGGCAGCTTTTTTTTTTAAGAACTTTGCAGCCTAACCTGGACGTCTTGCCTCAGGGATTAGGAGATGGAACGCCACAGAACTGTTCTTCATGAACTGTGCCCTAACTGTGGTTACTCCACACCCACAGGGCCGACTTAGAACAAGCTCAGATTTCCTCTCCTGGTTTCTCCTTGGCACCAGTTGCGTTCAGGGAGAATCAGACAGGAGTGTCCGTCCCACAAAAGCTTTTCTCCTGGTCTCTGTGAAGGCTGAAGCCTGTCTGTGCAGGTTTCTCCATGGGGCTGGCCCACCTGTGGGGCTGGCTGGACCCTGAGTGAAGGGGAAAAGAGAGAGGTCTGATCCAGTTTCCCAGCTTTGAAGTAAAGAATAAACCAGAATGAAGAAGCTCCTGATCAAAGGCTGCCCAGGCTGCCTGTCGATAAGGAAGGCGGCATTAACTCTCCAGGGAGAGCTCAGGCATCTGAGGCCAGGTGGAGAGAGGGCTCCCAGCTCTCTGAATAGGCGCTTTTGTTCCTGCACCCTCTGACAGCAAGAACTATTTGAAACAACTGCAACCGGCAATTTCAAACTTCGGATTGGTTTATTGCGATGGCTTTCAAACTTTGATAGGCATCAGAATCACTTTGGGGGTGGGGGATGGAGGTGGGGGGGTTGTTTCTGGAAACAGAGGCTTGGTTCTTCCCCTAAAGCCTGTCACTCCTTTAGGTGTGCCTTTCTGTCAGTTTCTCACAGGTGATTTAAATGCTGAAGTTTAAAAACCTCATGTAAGGTTTACTGATAATCTGAAGGTGAAAACTTTATTTTGAAGAAACAGTTTAGGGCTGGGTACGTGAGGTGTTAGTTTAGCATTTGGAAGACCCTGAATTAGTCCCAGAACTTAACACACACACACACACACACACACACACACACACACACACACACACACACACACACCAAAAAAACTTAACATCGCTATTTTTATATAATTTTTACACATTAAACACACTCAAAAAGAAGAGACTTTACATTTAGTCAGTGTAGACTACCACTCAACTAGGTAGGCTAGCAATTCCCCTGCGTGTACAAAATCCTTTGTTAAAATTTCAGACACTGGGCTATGTGCTATGGGTGGAGATGGATAACACAATTTTGTTTCCAAGAGCCCAGCATCCTGCTGGGGAGACAGACATGTAAACAAATAAATGAAGTATTAGCAGAAGAATGTGAAAGGCTGTTCCAGCCCAGTAAGACAATGACTAACTCTGCCTGGAGGGTGGGAGAGGGTAGAGGCTTTCCCAAACACCCGAGCTTGGAGGTTAGTCTAAAGCCCAGGATCAGCTTGCCTCCCTGGCTGGGGATGTGCAGGTGGCCTGGCACAGGACTTGGGAGATTCCAGTCCTAGGTGAAGGCCTGTGCAGACGCAGGTCTTGAGAGGCCTGGGGAGATTTGTTATGGCGGGATTCACTGGCGGTTGGTGGTGGAACCGCTGAAGAAAATGTGGACAAACAGACTCCATATGAAAGGACCTGTCATCCCCCGGGGAAGGCAGCTGGGGACGTTTTTTCAGGCAGGAGTACTTAAAGCAAGAGTTCAACTGGAATCCTGGGTCTAAAAGTGTTGCTCCAATGCAGGAAGCGTCAATCTAAATGATATAAGGCATGAGTTTGCAGACACTATAAAAACAAAAACCCTCTGGTATTTATTTCCAATTTGATTTTGCAAGAGTCAATGACTACTAATAACATCATTAGCATTTACAAGGTACTTCGCAGTCGAAAAAGATTCACAATTATTGTCACGTAATTGCAATATAAAGCACATTGTCATGTGCTTTTAATAGCCCTGGAGACACCGCATCTGTTTTTCGACTTGGTTTTCTAGAAGACATTTCTTCAAGAGGTTGGAGAGCTTTCAGTTATCACACAGATTATGAGGAAGCGGACAAAGGCTTAATCATGCATTTTCTGAGTGAACTTTTTTTTTTTTTTACTATAAGATCGATTTACTGAGCAAGATAGACTCCAATAAAGATGTGCAAAGATCCAAAACCACCAAATATTTTACAATGGCATGTTGCAGCCTAGAAAAAAAAAGAAAGGAAGATATTCTGTATTTATCCAAACAGGCATACCTAGGCTGGGTCTCCAGTCAGTGTGTGAGAATCAAGAATTGCAACAGAAAATGAGAGGTCAAGTCTGAGGCTTACTCTCCTAAGGCTTGCTTCCTGATGGCTTCACAGTCTGATGCTTTGAGGCAGCATTCTTGGTTGTTTCCCCGTCCACCTGGTAGCCTGATGCCAAGGTTTCTCATTCTCTTGGGACCACCTTTTGTTTTTAATATCTGCAAGGTTGTTCCAGCATTAACCATCTAAGGGGATACAACTTGAATTATTATTTCCCGCTCTCACCCAGCTCAGCCCTGTGACTGGCTTTGACCGAGGAGACATTAGCAAATGTGATATTAGCTGGATTAGGGAAAGTAGTGTATACTTAACTTTGCCTATCCTCGTACCTTTTTCTTCTGAGAGTCATGTGCTCAATCGAAATTACCCTCTCAGCCATGCGAGCTGTACACTGGGTGGGGGGGGGGTAAATGTGCCTTTAGTGACTGAGTTCAGTTCCCTTTGTTGAATGTTAATATGTATATGTAAACAAAAGTCTCTAGGGTACTCACATTTTACTACTAATGTAGTTACTTTTCATATTTTAATAGGCCATCTATTATTGAATTAATACTCACATATTCAGAAAAGGCTAATGCAACCTGTCAAAGACTGATGCAAAAGTCAAACAATGTTCTTCAGCTGAACAAAGCTAAATGCATTCTGTGTTAAGAACTTTGGGATCGATGACAGTAGCCACTACAGAGAGCTTGAGGTAAGTGACAGCTTGCTATCCCCATACTTTTATTAGAAGGTTGCTATAAAAATCAACTGTGCACCAAACTATAGATGGATAGTAGGTTATAGAAACACTCCGTAAGCCTGGAAATTTGGCAACATTCTAGCTCTTTAATCTTGAGAACCCTCCCAAACCTGTTCCCTTGGGAATCCTCTAGCGATTCCCTACCCTGTCTCCAGGCATTGCTGATGTCTCTGCAAGGAGCTCTTTTGCAGACCACTGGACTATTTTCATGATGGCTTATCTGATAATATTGCTCAGAAATTTGACTCCCATGTTTGACACACGCCACAAGCCACTTCAATTTTAAACGTAACTTTTTAGACGGTCATGTTAGACTGGCTTATGCTGGTCTCTGAAGAAAGATCGTTGGCAACTGAGGGAATGTTAGATGCATCTAGGACCTAGCAGCGGTATTAGCTGTAAAGCTCATTTATTTATTGGGTTGAATCCCTCTCATTGCCTGAGAGAAAACAGACAGCTCTGTCTGCATTTCAGTTATGCTTCCTCCAGCACTCAAACTCCTTCCTCTGACCCTAGGAGATGTGGTGACTTGCAGAGGCTAAAGGAGGATTAGGACTCCCACGCTAACATTAGCAATTGATTGAAATGTGGTTTCAGGTGAGGGCAGGAAGAAATCACACAGAACAAAACAAACAAGTTCATTGTGCTAACTCTAAGGTACAGTTCCCTGAGAACCAGGTGAGAGCTGGCTAGAAAGGATATTACTGGCTCAAGGTTCCTCTGGGCGGTGTAGGAAGGTGGGCCTGTGTTACACCCGTCAACCTCACCTGACTCTTTCAGAACTGAAAAATTCTCCATTTTCCTTCGATTCTATTCACCTCTGCCTCTCCCTCTCCCTCCTCCTCCTCCCCTTCTCTCTCTCTCTCTCTCTCTCTCTCTCTCTCTCTCCTTCCTCCTTCCCTCCCTCCTTCCTTGTTCAGTAGACATGGATGGATGTATTTCAATAGAAAACCATATTTGCAAGGTGAGGGAAGAATAGACACTAGGGCCAAATTTGGAAGAAGGAAAGGGAGAAATGAAAAGAATTTGAGGGTTTGTTCTATATCATGCCCAATTAAGTTACTTGGTCTGATAATACATGGGTCTCACAAAATCTCTGGGTGTTAGGAAGCATTATTACAAATCAAGGCAAAAACAAAAACAAACAAACAAAGCAGGAAAACCGAAGTGTTTAACTACTTGGACAGTGGTTAATCAGATAGTAAAGGTTGGACATGGAGCTTCAGGTCAGTTTCATTCATCCAGAAAGATTTTTCTCCATCATTTATCTTTTTCTCATTGGTCTAGAGCAATATCATTGTCTAAAGATACACTTTATCCATTTGATTAGTGTTATTGGCCAAAAGTCAAGACACCAATTGGCTAAGTATTGGAGATTTACTAATGCCTTTTATACTGAGACTTAATTTTCTTTCTTCTTCCTTCATTTTGGGAGTTTCTTCCCTAAGCTCTGTGTGTACATGCTTTGACTGAGTCTGATTTTGTCTTGTGGTTTTGGAACCGGTACTAGCCTAAGGACTGGTTCAGAATTGGCTATGTTATACAACTCATATCACTGAGAGCTAATCTGGGACCTTTCTCTGGTACTCTAAGGGGAAAAAAGCATTATCTGTTTCTGAAAGCCAAGTTAGCAGAATTTAAACCTGGGCCCAGCTAGCCATCGTTTTGAAATATAAGAAATTATGGACATGAAATACATGCAGTAAAAATAACTAAGGAATGAAAACAAATGGTTGTTCTCTCTCTTCTTTCTTTCTCTCTTAAATTCATTCCATATCTTAGTTGCAAGAGAAAAACAATGACTTTCTGGTATGCAAAGTTAACCCAGATAAGTTCATCTCAGATCTCATGAAGGTTACAGCTTATAGGAAGATGGGCAGCAATCTAAGACTAAAATGAACACTATAGAGATTAATAAGTACACTGAGGAAAAGATATTACTTATAAAATCCTATTGTACAATTGTGCCTGAGAGGGAATCATATAACCCCTTTCCATAAAAATGACTACATATATGAGTCAACGTGTTTAAGACTCCAGATAAAATATGGTCTGGCCCAGAGGAACAAAAGATAGAAGACATGTAAAGGAATGAGATTTAATGTATTTGTAGAAAAGAACAGTGGTATAATATGAGACAAATGTATGCATGAACCAAGCTGTGCATGGTTCTGTGGACTGTGGTAAGGATGTAGAATTTTATCATAAGAAGTAAAAGAAGCCAGTCCAAGTTTTCAAGCATGTTTGCATGATTAGACTTGACTTTTAAAAACATACTTCTGTGATTGGAATGGACCAAAGATAACTAGAATGAAGGCAAGAAACCCCGTTAGAATGTGATTGCAGTAGTTCAGGGAAGAGATAAGAGTATCTTGGATTGGGAAGTGTTATCAGCAATCACAGAAGGATAGAAGCTGGTTTGTGGATTGTGGAGTGTGGCTTGTGGGATGTTGTGAAAGTGCTTTTGGCAAAGTGAGGACTGTCAAGGGAGGCATAAGAAAGAACGAATCCCAGTCATTTGTCCTGTGCAATTTAATGGAAGATGGTCTCTTTTCACAGCACATGCATTAATTATTAGACTTGACTTACTCCAGGGCATGGAAGAATTAAACTCAAATTTAACTTTGTGTTTGAAGAATGTTTTTTGAGATATCCAAGTACAGATGTTCACTAAGAAGATGAAATTCAAAAACTAGGTTTGGAGACTTAGAGAGGTTGTAGATAGAGAGGAAATAAAGCCATGAGGCACTTGTGTGACCATGAGGTTAAGTGAAGCCGATGAATCAGTGAAATGACTTGTGGTAAAGGTTGGTGAAAACCTTGAGATGCTCCTACTATTCTATAGTATTTATTATCTGAAACAAAATAACTCTTAGACATAAAAATAATAATTTTAATTAATAAATAAATAAAACACATACTTAGATATTTTATTGATTTTTAATGATGGAAATAAGGTGCTCTCACAGGTCAGCTCAATGTCCAAACAGATCAACAAGTGTCATAGAATGCAAATGGCTCAGAGTAGGCAAAAAATATTTGGAAATAAAGTAAGAAAGTTTTACATTTTGCCACAAAGTTTCACTAATTATGATTTTATTATAGTCATATGGATTGATAAGATAGAATCGACAAAACAATATGCTCTTCCATTAATATTCAACTGGTTGTCAATGAAGTGAGTGAATGATGAAATGGAAGAAATTAAAATTTTTTAGAAAGGTAACAGGACAGCTATATAGGAAAAATTGTATCACTGTTTTACATTACAAATAAAAATAACTAAGAATGAAGTGTAGGTACACTATGTAATTATTTGAATAACTGTTGGATATAATTTCAGTTTATTTAAGTTAGGCAATGAACTTAGTTTATGCACTACAATAAACACCAGGGGATAAAATAAAAAAATATAATTGGATTAGACTTTCCAAAAATGTTCCTCAAAGTACGCACTCAGGTAAATAAAGGACAATGTATATTACCATGGGATGTGTTTGTTAAAACATAGGCCTCATTAGGAACTTTCTTATCTAGTATATGTAAATTACATAACTAAGTAATAAGAAGTGAAATAACTCAATTAAGGAATATACAAAGAATTTGAATAAAGCTCTAAGAAGATTTAAAATAGCCACTAAGTATATGGAAAGATTAATAATGTATTTTTAATTAAAAAGTACACATTAATATTACATGAATGGGTAGAGGTTTCACTTGCCATGGCATTCCTGTGGAGTCAGAAGGCAACTTTGAGGTGTCAGTCCTCTCCATTAATCATTTCATGCATTTCTAGCGTCGAACAAAAGTCTCCCAGCTTGAGTAGAAAGCACCATTACACTGTAAGCCAGCTTGTTGGCCCAATTAATAAAATTTGTAATTAAAAAATGTAAAACAGATCCATAAAATTCAGTGCTTCCTACACATCAGGATAGCTATATTAGGAAAAAGCAAACAGAAACATCAGACACTAGTGAATGATGACATAGGTATAGATTCTGGCCTCTCTGCATGTGACAGAGGAAACTTGGAAAGCACACTGGCAGTGCTGTCAAATGTGAAATATTGAGTTAGCCTCAATCAATAGATAACTGGATTATTTATGCTACTCAGCCCTTATGAATAATACTGCTATGGACAAGTGTTTACAAATCTTTCTGTGGATCATGTTCTGACTCTCCTCTGGTCTTTAGGGAATTGGTTTTGCTGATGAGTTTACAACTCACATTAGCACACTTAATTATGCATTAGAAAGTAGCTTTTGCCTCTTTTTGTTCGTTTGTATTTTTTTTCTCATACATTCAGTCCAACCAGTTTCCCCTCAATCCATTCCTCCCAGTCTCTCCCCATACATTCTCTCTCCCTTAGATCCATTCCTCCTGTTTCCCTTCAGAAAAGAGCAGGCTTCCCATGGATATAAACCAAACACAGCAAAACAAGTTACAATAGGATAGGTACAAACCCTCTTATTAAAGATGGATGAGGAAACCCAGTAGGAGAAAAAGGGTTCCAAAAGAAGGCAAAAAAGCCCCTCAGAGACACCTTCCCCCTACTCCCACTGTTATGAGTCCCACAAAAACACCAAGCTACACAAATATAACACGTATGTACACAACCAATCTTAGGCCCACATGGGCTTTGAATTGCTGCTTATTGGGAAAATGAGAAGGTTATGTTCCAAGTCATGTGATTTTAGTGAAGAGAGCAAGGGTCACTCTTGATTTTTTTTTTTACTGCAATAAGTCTTCATTATAGCTTTTTCTTTCTTCATGAGATTTCCAATGTTTGCATCTGCATATTATCAATTTATTTAATGTATTTCCTCTTACTACATAAAGCATATATGAGGGCCAAGGCTATGCTAGTTTTTATTTAAGTCAAAAGTTTTTTTCCTAGCATAATTTTTGGCTAACAATAGACACTCAGTAAATGATTGATTAATAATCTCCTGGCTAATTCTCCAGGTTGATGCAGGCATTAAATATAATCTTGGCAAAGGAACTCAGACAGGTCTTTTAAATGACTGCTTAATATCCTCTAAGGAAAGTTATAGGCGGCAACAGCTCATATACACCTCTACTTCCAACTGCTGGAAAGGGGTCAAGGCATCTGAAGATACTTCGTTGAGTTAAAAACATGTTCAGAATATTTGAAAATGCTGTGAGAAACAGCCTGAGTTTATTGTGGTCCCACCTCTGTTGATAATAACACTATAATCAATATCAATATGGAGAGACTACTTATCCAAGAATTATCCAAGGAGGTCTGGAGTGGGGCTCTGGAATCCACATTGAAGGCTGTATGCTGTTTTCAGTGTCTCTGGCAGTTTTGGTAATAACTTGTGCTTCCTAACACTTAGCAGAATGGTCATGGAACAGAATCTCTAATCTAGCAGTCCTCCATGGCATTTCTCTGGAGTTTGCGTCGGTGTGAAGCTTGCCTATCTCAAGCATCTGGATTGCGGTTGTTCAAGACTGCACTAAAAACTAGCAAATTTCTCTATATAACTAATGTCAACATTTCCCTTTCTTTTCCTAAGGAGATTAGCTCTTTCTGCACTTGCTAAATTTGCTGTAGTGGTGATCTTTCCTCATTAACACTTCCATATTTACTGGGTTTCCCATAGTAACTTTTTCTATTCAAATAGCTGGCTGGTATGCATTTTTGCTTTTGTTCTAGCCTGACTTTTACTAATGTGTGCACAAAGTGCTGAATGTTTTTGTTATTCTGTTAGAGACACCTAAAATCTCCCTCACATTGTTATGTTGTTAGGAAAGTGCTGTATAAAATGGTCTTTTGACAGAATCACAGACTCCCCACTGACTGTTCTGAGAACTCTACCCTAAATGATGTTGCCACACACCCTAGACCCCGGAATATCCCCACTTGTGGAATATGTTGCACACACATGACAATTCCAACAGCAAACATCTGTTTTGAGATATTGGAGGCGTGTACAGATAGACTCATATGCATGAAGAAGAAAAAGCAATTTAGTCTTGCTTATTAGCAATGGCTCCGTGGGTGGATGAAGGGGAATCCTGGACCCACCCTGCTGGGTTCTGGAAAGAAATGTGATTATAAATGGCCTAGGCCAGGAAAATCTCACCCTATAATAGCACTTTGGATTCTCCAGTGATATAGAATTTGATCCTAAGCATGTCTAATTTTTTATAATCTTTTAAGATCTTACAGCACGCTAATAGACAAAAGTAGTGTGTGATTGTTCTTTGTACACAAAGATACTTTTTATTTCCAATGCTTAGTGGATGTGTTGGGTTATAAGGACAGGACACATGGAATGCTAATTGATGCTTCAGTTTATCAAGAAGAAAATTTTCTTTCAATGAAAAATATTACTTTATAAAACCTGTAAAGACTTAATCCATCTCCAATACAATAAAATATAATTATTAAAGGAAAGTAAGTCCATCAAGTCCTAGTATGTACTCAATTTATCAGATCAGAAACCTCTTGACCATTGCTAGAAATAGTAATGTACCAGCCCTTCCGTTCCCTTTATTCTTACCTAAATGTGTCTACAGCCATCACTCTCTTTTCTTAATGTGCATTTAATTTTCGAATTGTGTATCCTGATAGTGTTAACATAAGTGTTTTTGTAAAGGCTCGTGGGTTTAACTGAGGCATGGCCTTTACAACTTGGCACTACTGAGAGCAAATCTAGTGGGTGGGGTCTAATGGAAAGTACTTAGACCATTGGGTGTGTGCTCCCAAAGGGTTTCTAGTACCACAGTCTCCTTCATTGTCTCTTTTTCTTTTTGGCTCTGAGACAAGAGGTTAGTTCTAGCACCCACTACTACAGATCAGCACTGCACTGCTACGGGGCCAAAGCAAGGGAGTATAAAGAACATGGACTGAAACTGGGTGCCAAAAACACTTTCCTCCTATTTATTTATTTATTTATTTATTTATTTATTTATTTATTTATTTAACAGTAATGGAAAATTCACATGATGTGAAATTTTAAAACGCAGGTAAACATTTTTGAAATATTAAGTCTGATGCCAGAATCTGAAAGACGGGGAGAATCTCTGACCTTGGCACTGATAGCTCACTTTGTACTATTTAAGACAGAGTTGTTCCCAGATGACAATATTCCTCTTTTACTCCCTATGAACAATATTCATGAGCTCAACAGTGCTCAGAGTTCTTAACTGATGATTAAAAGCCTTTGACTGTGGATCAGTTAGTATGGTTATGTAACAAACCATAAACACAATTTAAGTGCCATAGTATCTGTTCAGGATTTTCTGGGTCACCAATAGGGCTGAGACATGCTGGTGCTCATGCATGTGGCCAACATTGGCAGCCATATTAACTAGGCTGTAAATTCAAAGGTATAGCAGTTGATGCTGATCCTGGCTTCTAACTGGGCCATACACCTCCACTAGCTGACCTAGACCTTCTACCTAACAGCAGTTTTCTAAGAGTACAAGATCCAGATGCAGTGTTCTGCTTGTGTGTGTTGCAATCTCATGGGTCACAGGAATTTACGTAGCCAATCAACCCAACAGTCAATGTGTCCACAGACACGTACATAGGAAGGGATGACCTGCTAAAGGTTATTCAAGTAATAATTTACCATGGGTATTTGAAATAAAAGAGTTCAAGGTGTAGTTTAATTCAATTCAATTCAAGTTTAATTATATATTTTCTTCTTCTTTATGGTCATAGTCCATGTCATATGTTATTTCTATCACATATATACTTATATATCACACACACACATACATACATGCATGAAAAATGTTTGATAGGTTAGATTCATAGTAGTTGAAAGGTCTGTTCCAGTGTTCATAAACAGTGTTTCTGAGCCATAAAAGTAGAATATAACTTCTAACTTAAAATGTAAAACTCATTTTGAAGAAAAATCTGGAAATATATATCATGTCTGAATGTCCCAGGACTACCCTTGCTAAGTACCACATGGCGAAATAAAAATATAGAAACTTATTCTTATGTAATTCTAACAACAACAACAAAATGTCTGGAGAACTATGTTCTGTCTGTAGTTTGTAAGGAATGCTTCCTTGCCTCTTCTCAGCCTCTGCTGCTTTGCCAGTGACCCGTGACATTGCTGGACATGTAGCCATATTACTTCAACGTGTGTTCTTCAGATAACATGAAAATGTCTGTGTGGTTTTTTGTTCTTTCCTTTCAAAAACCAGCTTCTTATGAGAAGACGTTACATTGAACAGGGTGCCCACAGTGTGCCAGATTAGTGCATTCAAAACTGTGCCCGAGTCAGCAAAGACGCTGTTTCCCGCAGAGCCCTTTGGAGGCCAGGGATAGTGAGCTGTTGGTGCATCTTTAGCTGGAGAAGGGAACGTCATTCAATTGACACGTACAGTAGCTAAAATTGTTCCATAACACTTGTCATTTCATTAGTGACATCTAAAATTATGACATTATCAATATTTATGGAATCCACATAAGGTTTTTCAGCGTAGTCAAATGATTTATATGCACGTCTTTGCTTGTGCATCCGAAGTTTTAGTAAAATTGGCATTGTACCATTTATATTGTATAAGAAATAAAACCAAATAAAATGAAAATATGACAGATTATTCAGACACTAGTGAGGCAATAGCACACTTGGACTTATTTTGAAGCACAGGTTCTTAACCACCATTGATATACTTGATATATACATTGATAGGGTTGTTCCATTTCTGTTGTTGGCATCCTATGAACAAGATGAGTGTTTGAAAAAAAGAGGTTGAAAGCTCCTGATGAACATTTTTTGACTTGAAATGAACAATACCATTGATTGCTCTGTTGACTTCTATTTTCTTCCACTGAGTACAGGAGATGAAAATACCATCTACTGATACCACATAAGGTCCTTCCAGTAATAAGCAAACATCGGATCTCAGACTAATAGACTGAAAAGGGAGCATTGTTTTTGTCCAATTATAGAATTGGTTTCAAGCAAGTCTTAAGTGAGGTAGAAACTAAATTCATAAAGGTGTCATCACATGCAGAATACTTGAAGAAAAATGGAACATACAAAAATTTATAATCTTATACCTAGAAAGGTGAAGTCCCTACATTTTTGACTAAAGACAAATGAATCTTTAAAAATAGTAGCCATTGAACACACTAGAATTTTATATAATATATATATATATATATATATATATATATATATATATATATATATATATATATATAGGCTAGAAACCTGTCTGTCCTTAGCTGAGAAATAATTAAGGGCTGAAGGGTTTCCTGTATTTCCAGTTTATTATTGATTTTACGAGATTTTTTTAGGTTAAAAAAAACAACAAACATTAGATAAGTCTTTGTAACATGTCTTTCCTTTATTGTGTGTGTGCGCATGTGTGTGTGTGTATATGTGTGCGTGCATACGTGTTTGGTTTAGGAGGAACTAAAAGGACATATGGCTTGGAGTTTGTGACTCAGGACAACCTCTACATTTTGCAGGGCATAGCATCGATATTAAAAGAGCTGTCAATTTGTAGTGTGTACTTTTTTTTCTGAAACAGATAAGAGATCATGCAAAAAATTTCTACCAAAAAATATCCCAAGTATACTCAATGGAGATTGTAAATCTTGAGTTTTTCCACTCAGAAAATATATCTGACTGTACAGATGTCTAAGTTTATGCCTAAAGCAAGAGGCATAATCTCTCCTGAACATTGAATCAAGACAAAGAAGCTCATAGATGTTACTGCGGATCCCTTCTTATACATCTTTCTTCCTCCATTAACTAGAAAAGTGGGATGAGCGAACAGCAAAACAAGGAAGTGTCCATGACCACATACATTTAATGGTAATATTTAAAAATTGTCTTTACACAATGATTCCCAAATTAATGGCACAGGAATTTCCTGTGTTCTATAAAGATTAGCAGACCTGGGGGAGGTTGAAACCATGCATTTTCTGGACATTATCCAGCTGTGGGTCTCTGTGTTATTTCTCACCTACTGAAAACTTCTTCTATGAAGGCTGAGGAAGATACTGATCTATGAATAAATTAATATGTTATTAGAAGTTATTTTATACTTATTCCAAAGAATAATATTAATAGGCTTTCTTTGAAGCTTATTGAATATTTAGTCTAGGTTCTTGGTCTCTTTAACAGTGGCAGGTATGGTTGGGGCCTGAAATTAAATCAATACATGGTTAGTTATTTCCATAACATGTGGGTCACTACTGTACCAGTATATCTTGGAGGCACGTCACTGTTGTAAGTCACAAGCTGGTTAATCCTTCAGTAGCATGCCAAGCTCCTTCGAGTACCAAGAACATTAGTGATTAGGGATAAAGTTTCTGGCTGAGCACCAACTCAACTTTTCTGTGGTCAATGGCATATATAAGCAGTCTTTTAGGCAATAGGTTCTTCTGATTAAGGTTGTGGAGAATAGCAAATACCCTGGCAATGGCCAGCAATATTTAAGGGGTTCTGAGCACTCAGTCATAAATGAGATGTCTTCATTAGCCCATCTCCCCAAGACTCGGGGAACGGAAGGAGGAAGACTGTGAGAGCCAGAGATGGTGAATGACTCCTAGGAAACAGTGTCTTCCAGACACACCAGAACCGATACCCATTTGAGCTCAGAGACTGTGAGATCACACACAATATCTGCACAGGTTGAAAACAAGTGAATTTTCAGTACTGAGAAGAGGAAGTGGACATAAAGAACCACCTCTAACCAAGAAATGATTTGCAACTTATATCTGCTGGGAAAGAGGAAATCAGTTTTCTCCAATGAACTATCACTGGCCCCATGTCTAGGAGTAGTTGGCCAAAGCAAGACAAACTTTGTCATATTTTTGTAGGCTTTTGTTTTGGTGGGATTTTTGTTGTATAATTTTTGTTTGTTTGATTGTTGTCCCAATTTTTTTTGTTTTGTTTTGTTTTGTTTTGTTTTTAGAAAGAACATGGAGTTGTATGAGTAGAGAGGTGAGGAGGGTCTTAAAGGAGTTGAGGGAAAAGAAAGAAACATAATCAACATATATCATATCAAAATATTTTAAAATAAATATTAAGAAAGTATATGGTGGGTTATTTTTGCCCAAATACCCTAGTGATATTTATCTATAGACCTTTAGGTCTTACTGGAAAAGCAAGTGAGACTGACTTATTCTCCAGCATTTTACTCATATCTGGGATGGTATGTGCTTTCTGTACCCCACCAATAGTTAAGATTGGCCATGCATGTCGTTTTGAAGTTTTCTTGCCAAGTGGCAAGTGAAATGGGAAGTTTTTCACTTTTTCTTATGAGAGGCCTGGGAGTCTAGTATGAATCTTTTCATGCTTTATTTTTCTTTTGAAAACAACTAGCTGTGACTCATCTCAACTAAATAGAAACCTGGGGATAAGGACCCATAGAAAAGTTCATAGTCCTCCTCCTAGGGGAGGCAATACGGACTACTAATAGAAAGCCTTCATTGTGTAAACTACTGAGGTTTGTAGCTATTTATTTTTAAAGAATTGCCCATTCTATTTTGATTCCTACAAAATGAGAAAGATGGTTTATATTTACTATACTGAAATTAAAGAGCATATCAATTATTTACCTGGGTACTTTGGCCAAGACACTTAATGTTTTGGTATCACAGGTAACTCATATTGAAACTATGAATGAATTATGATTTCCTGAATGTACAGAGTTCTGGTTTTCTCAAAGTTTATTCCCTTTATATTATCTGAAGTTGAATGTTTCTGATTCAAGATTTTTCCCACAAAAGGATTACCTACAAAGATGTGTTGTTTTTAGTAAGGTAAGGAGCTGAGATAGTTGTCTGCACTTGTCTGCATGTCAGAGAAGCTCTGGAATCATAACTAAGCATAGAAAAATGTCTGAATTTATGAGACACACCACCCTAATCAATAGGCACAGGAAAATGAAATTATTGTGACAGTTGTGGTAACCTCAGACATTGTTTTTGTCTTCTTTCGATTCACTCACTTGGCAAGAAAACATTCATATCTGTTAGGGCTTTTTTGTTTTGTTCTGTTTTGTTTTGATTTGATTTTGTTTTTTGTCTCAGGCTTTAGCCAAAGATCACAGTTGCCTGGGGACAGTAGATGTGTTCAGCAGCATATAACCACGTGTGCTCCCAGTTAGCTATAGCCAGGCTCCGGTTTCAATGAGGGGAGGGTTGCCTTTCTGGAGGAGTTTCATGGAGCACTTCTTGAGAAGTTGGTTTCTCATCCATTCCCTCCCAAGTTGCCATGCAAGTACGGTCTGTTCAAATGCCAGTCTGAGCAGTTGGAAGTACTTCAGTGAAAAACAGAAAGCTTATTCCTCCTCGGGGTTATATTATATGAAATTGGGTCAAATGAGCCTCACCTTAGATATATTGTTTCAGGGAAGTCTCCTCTTAGAATCTTGATGGGATTTGTTTTATACAATGTTCTGGCTTGTAAAATTGAGGCTGTCCAACTTAGCTGGTTAGAAAACTTTGGTTTCAGATTGCTATCACCGAACTAGTCTTTATATCCAGGAAGGACCCCACTCCTATTTAAAACAGAGGGAATTTTCATCAGTTCATGCATGGGGATACTTGTACATGATGCTGAATTATGATCAATCAGAGGTACAGCTGGGACTCTGAAACCTGAGGCTAGGATAGGGGTGTTTCTTGTCAGAAAGCCATTGTGATGTCTGTGGCAAGCTGGAGAGCTCAATGATGTTGTGGTGTGTGCCTCGCAGCACAGCAATAAGCACGTAGAGCTCAGGGCTACTGTCTGAAGGTCAGGCTTAATGCAGTCATAGAAACTCCTGTAGCTGGACCCAGCAGGCCCTTACTGCTCAAGTTCAGTTTTGGAGTTTCTGTGGTTTCTGAAGAAACAGAAATCCTAAACATATATCCCAGTACATACCCATACTTGAGTCGTTTTGTTTTTTGTTTTTGTTTCTTTTTTTAAAAATTATTTCTTTCTGTTTAATCACCAAGAACTTCAGCTAACAAAACAGTTTATTTTAAAACAAAATTCTCAGATTTAAAATTTGAAACTTTCTATTTTATATTTTTTATTTTATAATTCTCCATGAATTGTTCTCCAGAATTTACTCTTATCTGTTGTGAACATCGAGTTGCCTTTTGAAGCTCTTCTTAAGCTCTTCATTCGACACCAGCAAAGCAGAATCACGCTAAAACTTCAATCATTATGCCTATCAAGGAAATGTGATATTACAAGTCTCTTAAAAGGAGTCCATATACACATCTGAAACCGCAGATGGCATCTGAGCTCAAAGTGTTAGTGATGTTCTGTGAAAACGATGGTAGAACAATGTTCACCTGTATGGCCCAAGTCAATTAATTAAAATGCACCATTACCTAAATTTAGAGCTTAAAAGTATACAACTTAGAAGGTACAAAGAGGACCCTGTGGTCCTAGGTAAGGCATAGGTTTATTTTATATTACACACATGCCAAATATGGAATATAAGTAATAATTGAAACCTTTATTATTCTAAAGGCATTTTGATGGAAATTAAAAGACAGACTGCACAATAGGAGGAAATATATGACCAGTATATAGCTAGTAAAATATTTTCATCTGCAATAAAAAATCAAAATTCAAAAATAAATAAAAAGAAGTCGAACAATTTAATCTTTAAAAACCTTTATAGAATTTTTTCTCTGACACTAGCATACTTATATAAAGTGTTTTCAATTATAATAAGCCCTCATCCTTTCTATTTTTCTCATTGTTCCTATTATTTTTCCTTTCTCCCTTCAAGGCCCTTTCCAACATATCTGTCTATTCATTCTTTTCTCTTTTTTGTTGAGAGGCACTGAGATTATCAACGGCCATCTGTAGAATGATGAATTTTTAACTATCCATCAAAACCTGGTATAGTCCTCATGGAGTATGAAACCTGAGGTCCATGAGTGCCCATCCCACAATAACCTGTAACCAGTTTAGGAGGCATGGGAAGAACCCCATGAGCTCTTCCCTGATCTCTGATCAACTGTTGATAGGCTCATTTTATAAAAATAATAACTGAAAAAATTCTAAACATATACTTCAGCAAAGGAGATATACAAATGAGAACAGAGCTTCTAATAACAGCATTATCCATTAGAGCAATAAAGAAAAAACCCTACAAAAATATGTCAACTCTTAACTCCTATTACTATCCAATGTCATTATCATTTTTCTATTCTTCCTCCTCATTACAACCATAATTATGATAAAACTGACAATGCCAAGTGACGGAGTAGCCATGGAACCCTTGAATCCACAGGTCTCTATAGTTGCTGGGAATGCAAACTATAACTGAAATGTGTTAGGAGCTGCTTACAGAGCTTAGCATATACTTATCACATTAGCTATCTGCTTCTTGGGTACTTATTCAAGAGAAATAAAGGTTGATTAATTACAAATACCTTTATGTAGATGTTTATATTTTATTTTTCATGATCACCAAAAGAGACACAGCACAAGTGTCTTAAAATAAATGAGCGTGAACCAAACTGTGCTTTATCCCTGTAAGAACACAGTTTCACAAGCAACTGAAATCTCAGACACCGTATCCTGAATGAGCAAGTCAGACTGAAGGGCTGTATACACTATGATTCCATTCGTATGACATTCTAGAAAAGAGGAAAACTATAGGGATAGGAACTGTCAGTGGTTACCTGGGATAGGTTGCATATGTTAGACTTTGGTTGTTTCACATCATACCTTATCATTTATTTACTATAAGAATACTCAGTGTGTTATGGAGATTCCTCATCTGATAATGCCCTTGCTGTATGTGGGTGTACATGCACATCTAACACACACATGCACACCCCACACAAGAACATTCAAAACCTACTCTCTTAGCATTTTTCAGGAAACAATGAACTGTAATTAACTGTTGTATGGTATGGGTGTGGTGTGAGGTATTCGACCACAGAGGGCATAAGGGAATGTTCGGAAATGAACAACAGTTCTGTTTCATAATTGTGGTGGTGGTTGCATAATCATAAACATCTGTAAAGAATCAGAGAACTAGTCTCCACAAAGAATACATTTTCTTTATATAAATTATACCTCAAAAATTGGCTCTAAAAGAGATAACAGTAAGTTGTTAGCTCTTAAAGTGGTAGTGTATTCACTAAAAAGTATATTGAGTGCCACATCTCAGTGCAAATAACGTAGAACAGAGAATATAATATGCAAGTTACCCTGTCCTTAGGAAACCTTCACTCAATCATCAAAAATAGTTAATAATAAGTGCCCTTTATGGATGTTCTTATACATCAGAAACTAGAAGGTATGTGCTCCGCCCTGGATATTCTGACTCATTAGGAGTAGGGTGGAGTCCTATATTTTGTATTTATAAGCTCTCAGGTGACAGTATTGATGCAAGTCACAGGAGTACACATTGGATGGTTTAGTATATAATATTAGTATATGGAGTGATAAACTAAAGAAAAGCAATGATTAAGGACTTGCTAGGTCCTTAAGAAGTGCATATAGAAATTTTAGTGGGTTCATTGAGCATCTGACTTTGAATATAGACAAGAAAAAAAAAGGGAAGAAATTGCTCAAAGGAACTTGCTGTATGAGTAGCCAGTACCTATGCCCTATGACACAGGATATGTTGCTTTTCCCACAAACAGAAAGGTCAATACATCAAGCAAGGAAAGTGAAAGAAAGATTAGGAACCCTTATTCAGTGCCAGTTACAGGGCAGTAGGCAGAAAAAGATTAAGGTATTTCACTTTTGCTCCTAGTAAATTACAGAGGGTTTTTAAACAAGCACACTGTGTAACACTGTCTTAAATGCACCACCCTGATCACTATGCTAAGTAGATAGAAATATACATGCTTAATCACCGAGAGGTTGTCAGAGTTTTATATATGAAAGATGACTGTGGCTTGGACCAGATAGAAAGGATACTGGCAAAAGCCTTTAGGTTTGAGATTATTTTATAAGTCTAACCAATGGATGTCCTTGATGCCCAGTGTAAGAAAGAAATGGTCCAAAATGACTTCAAAAACCTCATGTCCAGGCAACATCATTTAGTAGGAGGGAAAATAACTGCGGAATAGACATTTATCATATTGAATTTTTTTCTTTAAGGTGAAGAAGTGAGGTATGACAACTCTCTTTTGTTCAGATTCAAGATAGGCTGGAAGTGCCAGAGCCATAATGGAAAGAAAAGTCATCAGCCTGGAAAGGAAGAAAGGAAATTCTCATGGTTTACGAAGAAATAGTCTTGAATGTCATACTGCACTGTCACACTTTCAGATGAGCTTAGTCGGGGCTGGAGAGATGGCTCAGCAGTTAAGAGCACCCGACTACTCTACCAGAGGTCCTGAGTTCAAATCCCAGCACCCACATGGTGGCTCACAACCATCTATAATGGGATCTGATGCCCTCTTCTGGTGTGTACTCACATACAGATGAGCTTAGTCACAGAATGGAAAAATCAACAATCAAAAATTGGTTGGGTTTCTACACAGCAATAATGAATTGTTTCAAAATGAAATCAATAATTTTTTAAAAATAATTATCAAAATTCAGACACTTAGCAATGCACACACTTAAGGAGGCAAAGAATTGCACACTGAAAACCATAATGGATTGGCTGAAAGAAACTTTAAAAGACACCAGTAGGCACTGAATATCACTAAGATGACTACTCAAAGTGATTGTCAGAGTCAGTGTCACTACTATCAAAGTCAACATTTCCTTTTTTTTTTTTCTGTCTTGATGATGGCTGTCCTGTGAGGCCTGAGGTGATATATTACTCTAGCTTTTGTTTTCATTTCTTGGACGATAAGCAATGTTTATCATGTCACTATTAGCCCATAGGTTGCATGACCTTTTGCACATTATCTATTGGTTAGTTGATACAACCCTTCCCAGTTGGAAGCCTTTACCCTGTTGATGAAAATGCAAATGATGCATCTGCCATGGAGTTTTCTAAAACAATAAAAAGCCAAAATAAGAATAATCCCGCAGTCTATCTTCTGTACATTTATCTGATAAAATTAAAATCAAATTTGCATGCCTGTATAGCTAATACTATTCCAGCATATTTCATCATCTGGAAGGAAATTTCCTTGTCTATTAATGAATAAAAACGAGACAGAACATGTCTCTGTGCACAATAAGATGTTATTCTGCCTTATGAAGAAAATAATTCTCAAAATTACTTACATCAGTAAACCGTAGGTTGTTGCTCACATTAAAAAAAAATAAACCCTACATATTCACACCTGTAAGATCCAACATAATAAAAATCAGAAGCAGAGAGCAGAACAGTGGAATTGAAGGTTGATGATTGGGGAAAGTGGAACTATAGTTAACAAATACAAATTTTAGCTTCACCAGGAGAATAAAATTTATGTATGATTAGTGTGGGTAGTTCAGAATAATAGTGTAGTTCAGAATTGTTAAGAACAGATATATTAGTTTGTTTTATTTAGTTATTAGACAGAAGTAACAGCAACATTTTGTGTCCCAGACACATATAAATATAATCTTTTAAGTCATGATGCAGGTTTGAAAATTGAAAATGTCGCTTGTACATACAATGAAATCCAATTCTTAAGAAAATACAAATAGGAGAAGACATGGAAGAATCTTGGCAATATTATGGTAACAAGGCAATCACAGGAAAAACACTGCAGGATTTGACCTAGATGTGAACTCCGAAAGGTGAAAGCAACAGAAGAATGTGGCACTTGACTAGAACAGGAAGGCAGGGGGAGTGAAAAGTTGCTTCTAGTATATAAGATTTGCATTGTAAAAGATAAAAAATCTAGGGATCTACTATACAACACTGTCTGGTTGGAGAGAAAGGAAAATCGGTAGGGGAGGAGGGCATCTCAGGAATAAGCCAGAGATCCAGGAAGGGTGAGACCTTTGGGAGGATATGAGTGTGATCCTAGTGGAACCCCATAGCAGTTGGGGATATGAAGCCTGAAGCAGTCACCATTTTTAGCCAGGCAGGATTTCCAATGAAGGAAGGGAGACACCAACTCATCTATAAAAACTTCAACCCAAAATTTTCCCTGCCTACAAGATGTGCAGGGATAGAGATAGAGCAGAGATTGATGGAATAGCCAACCAATGACTGGCCCAAGTTGAGACCCACTCTACAGAAGAGAGCCAACCCCTGACATCCGTAGTGAAACTCTGCTATGCTTGAAGACAGATGTCTAGAATAACTGTATCTGAGAGGCTTCACCCAGCAGCTGATGGAAACAGATGCAAGACATACAGCCAAATATTAAGGGGATCTCAGAGTCTTGTGAAAGAGTAAGGAGGAAGGATTGAGGGAGCGAAAGGGGTCAAGGACACCACAAGACTTTCAGTTAACTAACTGGGGTATATGAGGGCCTACAGAGACTGAACCACCAACCAAAGAGCATGCATAGACTGGACATACATAGCGTGCCCACACATAAGCAGCCGATGTGTAGCATGATCTTCATTTGGGACCCCTAACAATTGGAGCAGTGGCTGTCTGACTGGAACTCTGTTGCCTGCCTTTGGATCCCTTTTCCCTAGTTGATCTGCCTTGTCTGACCTCTGTGAAACAGGATGCACTTAGTTCTGATGCAATTTAATGTGCCATGGTGGGTTGGTACCAAGGTGGTGGATAAGGGGAGGGAGGAATGAGAGAAGGTGGGAGAGTGGGACTGAGAGAAAGAGGGGGCTGTGGTCGGGATGTAAAAGGAAGAAAAAAACTTGATACTACAATTTACTATTAATTTTAAAATCCTCCTTTTATTCGTAAAACCACTTTTCCATGTAGAAACTTCATCTCTTTCGACAAAAACAAAACTTTATTTGAGGAACTCCAAAATCAGAAATGACCAGAAGTTATGGGTCATAAATTACAGGGAATAGGTACAGAGAGATGATCTCGCTCTATCAGAGACATTGTCTTAAGGGGATGACTTTTATCTTAGTAAAACTCACAGATGCTGGGTTTAATAAAAGCACACACAAACAAACTCTAGGAAAATAGACATCACTAGGGCAAGAAAAGTATCTGTGAAAGACTAAAGTAGCTTGAAAAAAGAGAAAGAGAAAGAAAAGAAAAGATGGATGGGCAAAGACATGGAAATCCACCAAATCAGACACAGACAAATTCTTTCATTGTTTAAAAAATAATACAGGGAACCATGAGAGTACCAGAGACATGACCCCAAGTCTCCAAGGAGCATAGAAACAGAGCTGCGTAGGTCTCTCCAGTTTCCGTGAGAAAATCCTGGCTGGCAGGACCCCCTGATGAAAGAAAAGTGACTCTGTGTGTGAGATTTAAAGCAATTCTAATTTGAAAGCAAACCCAATTGCACACACTACACACATACACCATGTGGAAATAATAAATGTATTTATGGTGGAAATGTTTGCTCCATTTATTATGCTAGGAGTTTTTCCAAGAAATGGAAACAATTGTTAGAAGTGACATTAAAATTTTAACTGAATTTCTTTTTCTTAGTATTTTTTATTAACACACATTTTTAAATGCTACTCCCACCCAAAAGGAATATGCCCATCAACTCATGGGAGTATATTATTACTTTGAAAATAAGAAATAATTTTCCAAAATACACATTCAATATCAGAATATGGAACAGGTGGAGGCTACAACTGGGTCCTTCAAGGAGTTTGCACTGGTGTAATCACACTGACTCCTAAAGCTTGAGATGCGATATTTTTTTTTACTTTAGAGTTTTAAGAAAAGGGTGATGAAATGAGAAGAGTGGTCTAATTGACTGGATGATGGTGTTGTGACATGGGTGGTCAGATGGACTTAAATGTTCAGGAAGAACCGAGAGCCTTGGCTTTGCTATCCATACTGCTAGGCTAGAAGATGTACAAATTTAAGCCTGTTTACAGAGATGCCACTTTTTATGACTGCACAGTGAGTCTTCATCTATACTAGAGATACTATAGGTATAGTACTACAAAAATATATAGTGCTTAAAAATATGTGTGTAGTTTTTATATCAGGATGGCCTCCAAAGGAGAACACAAGAGAGTCAAGACGGAAGTGTATGCCTCAGACCTGTGTGTGCTGTCAGATGCTTTCCTGCTCTATCTCTCTCCTACCACTGAGTGTGCTGTCTTTCCATCTAAATCTTCCTTTCTCCATCCATCTTCCATTCTCCATCCTCACTGTACTCTCTCCATGAGACAAAAATCTTCATCTCCCTTCATACATCATCTTTTCATGCCCCTTCTTCCAAAATCCCGTCACGGTACTGATTTCAAAATGCCAGCTTGATCCAGTCATGATCACCAGGCAAACATCTTTCATACTGATGGAAAGTTTCAACTTTGACCTCTGTCCTACGAACTTCCCACATCTACGTTTCACACTCTCTCTTTGCCATCACCAGAGAACCAGTGAGTATTCCTAATGTCCTCTCTCTGCTCACGCTATAATCTCCCATACCACTCTAGAATTCAATATGATCGTAGCTGGAAATGGAGCCTTCCAAAAGCAGTTAGAGTATGAGGGTGGAGACTTGCAATGAAATTGGTGCCGATATAGGAAAACATAGCCTGCCATCCCTCTCTATGCCATGCAGTAATTGGAATATAAAACATATATCTGTTAATGAAGGAAAGACCCACACGAAGGACTTGCCATGCTGGCTTTCTGTTCTTCCAATTCCATTTTCCAGAATTTTAGAAATGAATATTAATTAGTAACCCAGTCTCTAAAATCTCATTATAGAATGACATACTGACTAAAGTACCACCCATTTCAATATTTCTGAATTCTACCCCAAAACATCCTAAAACTCTACTAGGATATAAATGTCATGTGAAGAAGTAGTTTAAAATTAAGTAACTAAAAACAATAAACTCCGATCATTGTTCATGACTCAGTGTACTGTCCATTTGTGTGGTTGGCTGTGCAACAAGAAGACAATAGTGGTTTGGCTATGTTCTCTCGCTGTGCGATGGTGGTCTAGAGCATTCTTTTCACAGACAGCCTCCATTTGCTGTACATGGGCTCACCATTGGTTAGTCAGATTGTTCTAGTGGTAGATAAAAGTTCCAGAATAGTAAATTGCCCATGTGACTAGTACAGTTCATTGTTACTGTGACAACTCAAAAAGGTTATTTTTGGTTTGTTTCCAGAAAGTTCTGTCCATGCAGGCTTTCCATCAAGCACTTAACCAGACATCACAGCAGTGTGAGTGTGTGGTACCAGATAAATGTTATTTGTTGTGTTGAATAAGCAGAGAGTAGGGAACGCCAACACTGTCCTGACTGTTCTGATTATATGGCGCCACTCCCACTCAGGGTGGGTATTTATAGTCAGTTAATGATCTTTGGAAAGGCTCTTCATAAACATGAATAGATTTGTATTCTAACCACCCATCTTTCCCTTAAAAGGTGGAATTAGATGACTATAACTTTTTACTCAAAATAAGATAGAAAACTACTATAAATCTGAAATAATGCATATAGAATTTTATCACATATTGGAGACATAAACACATGCTAATGAATAGAGTACGTTTGAGTGATGGTTTCAAAAATTAGTTTTAAATTTTAAAAGGTGTTTTTAAAAATCTACCTAGTAGTTCCACATGGCACACAAAATCTAACAAATGAGAATAAGATTTTATATTATGTACTTGGGATATTTATAATAATTAAACTTAAGTGAGGCAATAAAGAAAAGTTCGACCATTTCAGAAAGTTCAGCTTATTGTCAGATTGAGAGTTTGGATAAATAAATATATACATATGGGATTTCATCTAGATAAGCCTCAAACCAGGAAGAATGAAGCTACCTTGCTCAGATTTGCCTCCTTGGTGAGGAGGTCAGCAAATGGTGATAAGGGAAGTTACAGAGACGAGAAATGGGATGTTTTGGAGACTGCGTCCATCTTCTGCTCTGCAGAGTGGGCATCATGGAGTGCTGTTTTTATGAAAATTCAACTACTTTGTACCTTTCATTCTGCCAACTCTTCTGTGTGAATATCATTTTTAACAAAAAGGGTCAAAGTATGCTATCTTGTTGGACACAGTATATCTCAGGATTCAGTTTTATCATGTTTTACTTTGTGGCTTGCTTCATTGCTAAACGGTTATGGGGTCTCTTGTTTTTCCTGCTCAAAATAGTGCTTTGGCAGAGGAATTCTTATGTGTATTTTTTTTCTGGATTCTCAGAATAGGTTCTTGGAAGAGGAAACGTTTAGCCAAACCACATGGAATTTAACAGTGTTCTTGTACTATTATATTTTTCTGGGATGACGCCAGTTCCATTCTCCACATGTAGATGACTGAACTCTGGTTTCAGCAGTATCGGCTGTCAACTATTGTAACTTTTCTTTAACTCTCATTGATCAGACTTAGAGGTTAAAGGGGCTAATATATCATCATTTCAATTCACATTTCTTTCATTTCTTCTCTGTGAAATCGGTCATGTTTTAAGTATAGAACAGTATTCAGTTCGAGAGTTCAAGGGTCAAATTGCAGAAGTTCAAATCTTATTTGTGCAACTTATGTAATGCATGGCTCTGAAATTCTTATCAAACCCCCAACCCATGTTTCTACAACTGTATTCAGCAAAGGGTATTAGGAAAATTGAATAAGATTATTCATGTGATGAGCATAGAACCTTCTGACCTTTTGCTTCCCTATCACCCTTACATATAGTTTGTCTACAGGAACTTTCACATCTCAGCAGTATTTAATACACTTGATTTCAAAGGGAAAATAGCCTCATTATTGATTTTTAATTACTTAGAAATTATTGGTAATTTTTAAAATAGGAAAGGTGGGAGTTTAAAAGTATTCCAATCTCTGTAATCAGCCTCCCTATATAAAAATATCCTACATATAATTACCATCATCCCAACTATTCTTATGTTGCTTCAATAATTATTTTATAATTTATGTAAATAATATAAATAATTAGAAAATCTGATATTAGTTTTTTCACTTGTTACCATGCCAACCGCATCTATCTGTGTCACTGTTTCTAAATCTGTGGTTTCTAACCCCTTTGGAGGGTCAAAGAACCCCTTTTTGGGATTGCATATCAAATATCCTGCACATCAGATATTTACACCATGATTCATAACAGTAGCAAAATCACAGTTATGAAGCATCAACAAAAATAACTTGATGGTTGGGGTCACCATAACATGAGGAATGAAACTTATGGGCCACTGATCTAGATCAATAATACAGAGTCCTTTTTATTACTGTAACACAGAGTTCTGTTGAATGCATCATAGCATTTTTCTTTTTTTAATAAAGGATTTGCTTATTTTATTTTTATGTGTATAAGTGTTTTCCCTGAATGTATACATAAATGTCCTTGGAAGACAGAAGGTGTCAGATAATCTGGAAGTAGAGTGTCACTACGTGGGTGCTGGGAACCAAATCCACGTGCCCTATAAGAGCAGCAAGTGCTTTTTTTTTTCAGAGCTGGGGACCGAACCCAGGGCCTTGCGCTTGCTAGGCAAGCGCTCTACCACTGAGCTAAATCCCCAACCCAAGCAGCAGGTGCTATTAACCTCTGCACCATCTCTCTGTCTGTTCCAACAGTGATTTTTATAATCAAATCATAGCAGTTTTCTAAAAGACAAAGACATGTGTCCAACTTCCTGCTGAGGTGAGCAGTATTGTCATATGGCATATCTCTATGCCTGTTTCTCTCAGAGTACATGAATAGTTAGTTATCTTGCGTTATTTTATTTCGTGGTATTTAACATTTCTTCTATATATTTTTTTCGGATAAAAATTTTTTTGCTATGAGATCAAATTGTCTAGTTTTGAATTCTAACTATGAGTTATGGATGACATGATCTTGGGCATTATTTTTATATGCATATCACAGCCTCTCTGTGATAAGGTGAAGAATAATACAAACATGCCCTGAAGGTATAAGAATCAAGTCAAACGCTCCCAGTGTAGTGCTTGGCACGCATGCATTCAATGCACTGCAATTCTCGGATTATTACTATCTCTGCAAAACAAATCTTAAAGCTATTTTCCATGTCTTTCAATGTTCCTTGTTTAAGATTTTAAATTTACATCTTTGGCCCACATGGTTGCACCAGACTTCACTTTAATGCCTCCAATTCTTGGAAGACATTTATGCAACATGTCCTTATGTCACAATAATTCTACACAGATAGAAACAGCAATCAAATAGCCATGCTACAAATCCTCAGTGTCGTATTTCTAAGTTCCTTTTTGTCTCCTGTAGGTTGTGTCAATCACCGATTCCTGCCAAGTTTTGATGTTTTCTTGCTGCGTTTCAAGGCTGCTGGTTAGACCATCATTTCCTCAGCCTCCTGGGTCCTCTCTGAGACAATGGGCTTGTTCTACAATATTTTCCTCAAATGAATGTCAAATAAAAATCCCAGGCATTTAACAAGTCAATCTTTGCTGCTGTCGTTGAGACAGGGTTTTCATTTACGGAGTTGAAACTTTTTCCTCTTCCCACTTATTTTCTCCAGTGTCTTTGGAACTAAAGTATCACCAGTTATTTCTCTGGGGAGAATTATAGCTTCTATCTTTTTTCTTTAACCTTTCTGACACACAAAGATGATATAATAAACCTAAAAGCCTGTTATGATGATGACATGCCCATGATCCAAAGGAACCACATTTCCTTTCATGTACAAAATGAAATTTTATTTAGCTGTGAAGAAAAATGAAACCATAACAATATGGAAGCATAATCAAGACCCGAATAACCACCATACCTTGTGGCATACCAGTGTAAATGGGAGAAATTTCGCAAGGCCTCATCCCGAGACGAAGAGCCACAAACATACAATTGCTACTGAGAGAATATGATTTCTGTAGAAAAAAAAGGCTCTCTGTTGGGTTATACAATCCTAAGTGGACAGCCATAAATGTCTATAAATAGCCATAAATACGTATATATGCACACAAACATACATGTCTATATACATAGGTGTAACACTAGAAAGGATGAATAGGTTGTGTGTGTGACCACGCGCGTGTGTGCGACCATGTATGTGCACATGTTCATGTGCGTGTGTGTAAGCAATAATAGTTATAAAAGCCCTGCACTTAAACGGAGTAAAGAGTCAAGGGAGGTGTCAGAGAGTGGAGAGGAAAAGTGGACTTGTTGTAACTCTGACCTGGATTTCTAAAACAGTGAAGTAAAAAGTTAAACAAACAAAGAATAGTCAGTTGCTCCAATTAAAAAAAAAACCCTTTCTACTGTAGTTCATTATTCTAGCACACAGGATTGAGAGCTGAGTAAGATCACTGCTGCTGTTTCTCTCCCAAAAGTTTGTGTTGTACTTTTCTGAACGATTGAAGCTATTTAGGAAAGAAAGCATTTCTTAGTAAGCTCAAGACTTCAAATGATAATTGGCGTTTTCAGCCACAGTGTTTTATCATCTCCCTATGATGGTTAACCAAGATAGGCAGTGACCTACCTTAGAGTTTTCCCCAGGCCTCTCTGACTGACAACTTATAAGGAAGAAGGTAACCTAGGCCTGGGCCTGAAATTTTCATTTGCTACCTTGTCTTCTGGAAGCAAAATCATTTACTTTCCTAGATAACTGTGTTTAAATCTATTTTTAAATGTGCTTTTATTAGCTTATAAACTAGTGGAGTTTCCTAATTTTGCTACACAGGTAATATTCTTTTAAACTGTAAAATTATATTTTAATTTCCTATTTGTTAAAAAGGCAGAATGTCTAGCAAGGCAGATTCACAACTTTCATTCTCAAGAAGTACACAAATCCTAGAAGATCTTCCCATTTGTAAACATTTAACAGGGAGCCTTCTTCTCTCCTTAATCATACTCAATACCCCCCTGCTCCCCGCTTGATAAATCAGATCAACTACATCACAACACTCACTCCCTTAACTCCTGAAACAATCATCAAAGTATTAACAGAGAATTTGGGTACCTGACAGAGCAAAGTCCACTAAAATGAGCTCACCCATGAAACAGAATATGAGTAAGTCTTTCTTGATCTGCCTGGATATAACTTAGGAGGCTTGAGTACAAGAAACAACAGAGGAATTAGAAGTGAAACCGTGTTCTAGGCAGGGTTACTTTAATTCAAGAAGGGATGGGAAATTCTGAGTCAGGATCTCTGGCCCGGGTTCAGGAAAATAGAGCAGAACTCCAGATCGCGTGTGTGGATGCAAAAACCTCCATCCTCATAGACCACTCCGAGAGATTCAATGATCAATCCCTAAAGAGAATTAATGTCCCATAGCACCCAAGTTATTTAGTTGGAAGATGAATGAAAAGACAGGATTCACCATTATCTATTTTCAAAGCTCTGGGAGATGGATTCTCATCCTAAAGTAGTCCAAGTTACTCCCCTTGGAAGAATTTAGCTGGTTAGAAACGGATAATGAACAGACATCAGCTCTGTCCATGACAACTTTATTGAATCAGAAAATTTATTTCTCCAAAAAATTTGAGCTAGTCACGCTTGCTCTTTTGTAACATGGGGAGATGGAATTATATCTCTAAGGTCTCTTCAAATTTGAGAGAAATGTTATTAACACTACACCCAGTGACCGAGAACCATGCACACCCCTTGATGGGTTACCAACCTTAAGGAGACTGCAACAGAATGTAACTCCTATTACAGAAATTTCAGAGGACTAGGACTGTGAGCTGTGCATGCCGGCTTGAAGCCTGTACATTTATCACAGCACTATGTTTTATCACAGTCCTTCTCAAAGTGAGGTCCAGAGTCAAGAAGCATCAATGACTTAGAAATCAAATACTTTATGTTCACTCCAGACAGAGAGTCTGGGGATAGGCCTAGAGAATATGTATTCAAATCTACTGTCTAGGCAATTTCCATGTGTGTTATCATTTGTCCTAAATACCTCAAAAATGCGGGTTTGGACTGTTACTTATATTTGTACAACCAGGATCATCTACTATCAATCAAGATCTAAGATGAATTCTTAAATCCCCTGCTTCTGTTTCTTCACCTCCAGGTGGAAAATGACGACTTGCCCCCACTAGTTTGTATGGAGACGAAGGAGGTGACAGGTAGTACATAACTGGCAGGTTATCAAGACAATGAATATCGTTGCTCCTGGATTCCTTTTGGAAAAATCAACCACTTTGCCCAAGATGTGACTTTATTATTCCCTAAGGATAACAGAACACTTTGAGCTTCAAGAACCGCTGGATGTAAAAATAAGCAAATACCAGACTTTTCCTATTTGATTCCCTCTCATAGGACCTGGAGGAAAGATCTCGAAGACGGTCAGGATTTTGTTGTCATTGTAGGGCACAGGTGACCCCCTTCCCATGCTGAATTACATAGGCATGCATTTAATTACATATGATGCATTTAAAAGGAAAGCTAACGTGGATGAATGAAGCCACACAGAAAGAGCTATTATATTGGTGGTTTCTTTTCAAGCAGAAAGCAGGCATTTGTTCTCTCAGCAATTAAAAAATAAGACATATGCGGGAAAGTGGTCCAGGAGGAAAACAAGAGCTGTTTTTAAGGCTTCCCTATTTCATCACATACAAGCGAGTGTATGCTGAGTTTGTGGGTGGTTTGGGAATGTTTTGCTCTGTGTATGGCTAGGAATGACAGATCTGATAGGGTTACACTTGCTAATGAATAGCTCACAAATTCACCCTATAAATGAAAGGGAGGAGTGGGAGAGTTTTCATGATCTGTCTTAAGACTTTAATCAGCCAGGAGCCCAAGTACAGAAATAATCAGATTAGAAAATAATGTGCTAAGACATGAATGCTATCTAGACTCATCAGCACAAGAATGCTATAGATTCAGAGATCATTTCTGGCAGAATGGGACAAATCCCTTATTTTCCTCAAGTTGTCTGCTAAACTATATTTTAAACCTAGCAAATGTACACGTACTTTCAAAAATCTAATGGATTATCCAAGCTGGTAAATACTTTTAAACATGATGAGACCCCATCCAATGGGAAGGATGGCTATGCAGGACTTATGTTTCTCAAACACCTATTAAAGTGCAGGCAATTTGAATGTACCACTTGATTGTATCACAAGTTCACCACTGATTTCACAGGAGATCAACTGTATCTTATTTAATACTGGTCAAAGGAAAAATGAAGAGTTTAGCCATGAGATCTTTTTCCTAATATTCTGTTTACCTTCTGACATTGATATATACTGACACCTAGCTCACAGAAGTCATTCTGTCTGTTTCTTTCCTCATTCAGGTGAACCTTGGAGACTATGAGGATTTAGATTCTAATACTCCTTGTATGAAAAATAAAACAGGAGAAGGAGCTGAGCCATTCAACTTGTCTTCCAAATCAATTTCTACTTGCTGAGGCTTGAAAGGAAACTTGCTCGTTTTTTTCCAACAGTTGAATGAAGCCGTTTGTTACAATGTGTTTATCAGGCTTACATAAGTGCTCTTGCCCAAAGAGCACATAGAAGAGGTGGGAACAAGCTGTAAGATCTCTGGCTCTGGTGCACTAACATCATGGTGAAAGGCCTCGTCAACCTGCCTAATTTTTAATTTCCACAGAGGACGAGGCAACAGAGTGAGAACAAGTTTGTAAGATTACATACTCATTTTCCTGAAAGGCAAGTCCTAGATAGGACTGGCCACATTAAAGTATAATTTCACGACTCTAAGAACACTAGTCAGACAAAAATAAAATTGAGCTAGGGAGGTCCCGAGTTCAGTCCCCAGCATCACTGCTAATTTGAGTGTGAGTCGAAAGATTATTTAACTCAGCCATAAGGGAATCAGCAGCTGATACCTCTCATTCAAGGAGAACGTGGAGAAGCTGAATAAGGACTGAGGAAATGCTGGAATGAAACCGTAGAATTCAACATGCAAAGGTTTCATGTGCCATAGGTGAAAAGGACATTTTGAATTATCTGCTTTTTTTCACATCAACAATTCGCATCCATGTCAAAGATTTTATAAGTTAATAAGTAACTTTAAAAAAAAAAGCAAACTGGGCTCCAGTCTTTAGTAAGTAGCAATTCAAATACAAGACTACAATAAGGGGCCGGATAGTAAACTCTTAACTTGCTGCACGGCCCCTAGTCTACCATTGTGGCACAGAAAGGGCCATATATAATACATAAATGAATGAAGGTATCTTTGTGCCAATAAAATGTATTTATAAATACACATGCCATTCTGCTGTGCCATTGTTTGCCTGCCCTGTCTGGCAGAATGAAATGGTCCTGGCTGCATGCGTGGACATGGCTCCAGGTCCTTTGCATTATTTTCTAGCTGTGTTGCCTCACGATGATAAAAATAACCAACAGATACACTCAGGATGGGGAAGGGAACTGTTCACTTCGTGATGGAGTAAGAAGTAGGTGACATAAGAAGTTGAAAGAGATAACAAACACAAGGACTGGCTCCCTGGAAACTCCTCCCTCCAGCTACACTAAAATTTAATTTCCAGAATCTCTCCAAATACCAACACCAGCTGTGGACAAAGTGTTTGAGTCAGAGGACATTTATATTCAAACCATAGTAATGGTGTCAAACTTTTTCTTAGACTAGGCATATTTTATGGGGTCTTTTCCTACTTAACTACATTTTCTTGAGTTTCTTTTCTTGCTGAATAAGGGTCACTGGAGAAATCTTCTGAGTATAGCAAGCATTCAAGGTAGTATTCCTTCCAATAGTCACCGTCTCTTCATCCTGAGTTTAAAAGGTGACAGATTATCTCTCTGCCAAAATCTGTCTGAGAAAATCAGTTAGTTCACTTGCCTGGGTGAGGGCAGGGATTGATTGACTTAAATTACAACGAGACCTGGAGTAAAATAACATCGTGTCTACAATACTTTACCCCAGTTGAAGTATAAAATTCCCTTCATGAACTATTGTTTCACTTACCCAAACATAAAATTAAATCAGTAATGTTGACTCTGCCTCCTCTTCTCAACAGAACTGGAGTTGTGAGAATAATTCTGCAAGCTAGGACCCCTAATGACTGCCATAGACAAACCACTCAAACCAGTAGGTTGCTTTACTCCCTCATTCTGGGCAAAGCTAACCTCTTCTTGTAAGGGATGACTTTAAGCTATTAGTGTGAGAAGAGGGACCACAATAACGGTGATAAACATTAACTAGTTATTAGCTCAGGAAAGCAACAAAACCCATTTTGCCTTTTGAGAGAGAGACAGAAAACAATTTATCGAGTGATGCTTTTAAATCACACAGTGCTCAGGAAGAAGAATTCAGGCAGAAACACAATGCTGTAGTTAGGTATTCTGGTGAGGTAGGTACTCACTGAAAAGCATTACTGGGAAGTGTGCCACACAGTACAGCCAAAGAGGCGGAGGAAGCAGTTTAGGCAGAGAGAAAAGCTGAACCTTAGTGTTGTAAGAGTGGAGATCTTAGCTGACCCCCATGCGGAGCTCTGGGACTAGATTTTTCAAACTGTCCCAAGGAATTCAAGGTGTCATAGCAGTTTCTTTATTAATTGCTTGTGGCCATAGTCTTGGGAGAGGCAGTTTCTTGGAAGCTGAGGGAAATCCCAACAAGGAAGAAAGCTCTGAGAAATCAGTACCCATTGTCCCCATTCCCCGGGGTGATAAATTATTTATGAAATGTGTCTGCTATTCCTAACCTGTACAGACAGAGCTTCCCACCCTCTCTAGCTCACTCTAACTCTGCAGTTAAAAAGTTCGCTTATTTATGCTAATTGCTGTTTCCGATTGCAGCTTTACATATTCATAGGCCTGTTAGCTATCTATTGTTATTTGTTCCCTTAAAAAATTCCCCATAGACTCCAATATTTGAATCCTTGGTGCCAGTTGGTGTAGTGCTTGGGGGAGGGGGTAGGGTGGGAGCTAGGAAATGTAGATTTGCTGAAGATGTGTCACCTGCAGGCAGCTTTCCAGAACTGAATGTATAGCTTGACTTCCATTTTGTTCTCTCTCTGCTTCTCTGCTTCTCTCTCTCTGTCTCTCTCTGTCTGTCTCTGTCTCTGTCTCTCTCTCTCTCCTTCTCTCTCTCTCTCTCTCTCTCTCTCTCTCTCTCTTTCTCTCCTTTTCTCTCTTTGCTTCATGCTTGTGTTGAGATGTAAGTCCTCAACTTCCTATTCCAGCCACCATGCCCAGCTTGCTGATACGATTCTCTATAATGACTTACTTCCAATCTGGAATCCTACAGCATGACAAAAGCAATTGAAAATCAATGGCAAATAAATATAAAATTTCATCATTGCACATCTTTTTGAGTCAGCAATGCAGGCACGATTTTCTGGGTCTTTCATGAAGGGATTTTATGAAGGTCTTTCATAAGACTACTGTGAAGGTGTTCGACGGATTCTGCCAACTTGAGGCACATCTGGAGATCTGCTTTCAAGGTCACTTCTTTGGTGCTAGGAGAGGAGCTCAATGCCTCTCCGCCTGTTGCTAGTTATACCAGTAACTTCTCATGTTGGACTATCAGTAAACTGTTCATGTTGGACTATCAGTGAAATTGTTCATGTTGGACTATCAGTGAATTGTTCATGTTGGACTATCAGTGAACTGTTCATGTTGGACTATCAGTAAAACTGTTCATAGGACCTTGGCAGATTGTTCTACCACTGCTAGCATCTGTAGCAGGGGGGAAAAGAAAAAATCCAAGTATATAAGTCAACTATTTCCATAACCTAATTTTTTAATGAACACCTTTTCATCATTTCATATGTACTCTGATCATTGGAAGTGAGTTTCCTGATTAAGCCCACCCTCTTGGGGGTAGGATTTGCACAGAGCTTGATGCCAATAAATAAGTATATTTCAGAATATCTTGGATGGTTCTCATTTTGTAAGGAATTAAAAAAAAAACTTTTCTGAAGGGATTTTCTTAAGACTGCCCCAAAATAAAGCCAACCAAACCAACCTATTGAAATTAGAAGAAGAAAATCAGTGTAGAACAGACTACACTTGCATTAGAACACAGTCTAATGCAGTCACTCCTGTAGCAAAAACAAAGGAATACCTATTTATGTGTTGGGTGTTAGATACAAATTGAAACGAAGTCTTAAAAAAAAACACTCAGTGTTGCTTGACACTCAAAGTGCTTGACCAATGATGGCATTTGGGTGTAGGAGAATAATAATATCCCTAGAGGAACATGACAAAAATTTGATCTTTCTCCATGGAACATGAGAAGCCCGTTAGAACAGCTCTCACGTTTGAGCCGTCACAGCTAGAGAGCAAACCCCTTCAGTTATCAGTCCTTTTTCTAACTCCTCATTGGGGATCTGTTTGGCAGAACATTCAGAGTTCTTTTGTTTTTCCATCATGTCCCTATGTTCTCTCAGTGTAACAATAACTTCTCTTGGATGTATAGAAATCTAAAATGATTTTGTATACTATGTACTTTATATACAGTACACTCATATGCATTCAGTTCAAATGAGTTTTGTAGACTTTCCCATTGTGTCTACTATTGTCAGAAGAAATTATGAATGCCATTTTAGGCTCTAAACATTTGCCAACTCTCTTTTGAATGGTTGGTGCAAACAGCATGCTTAAGGTTAGTATCCAGGGATATCTTAAGGTATAATAGACCTTTCTCTTGCTATTATATAGAGGACCATTTAAGAAAATATTGTAATGATAAATGCGATGATAACGATGGTAATACTAGCTACTGACAAGTTAATATATGCCCAGTGCAATGAGTGGAACTTTGCATATATTGTTCCAGTTAAACCTCCTGAAGAGTAAACTTATACCTCTAAAGTAAATATAAGGATCTTCACTTTATAAATAAACTAGCTGAGTTTTGAAACACAGGATAAATCAACTTGGCACAGGTGAAGTAATTTTCTGTTAAAGCTAATTTTTAAAGCCACTGTAGTTGATTCACGAGAAAGCATTCAATGACTCTTGGCTCTGTAGACCTTCCCACAAGTCAGGCTCACTAGATGGAGATGTGGGCGTCTCTGTTTAGGAGCATGAAAATTGTCGATGAAGATAGGAGCCGTGAGTGTTAGCACAAACGTCATCCATTCAGACAACCACTGCAATGCCCCTGCTTCCTTTGCTCTGTTGAGCCTGAATTACCTCCTTGTCAGGAGCAGTCATTCGTTCTATGGCTATGCAGACAAGCAGACAGAATACTTTCATTTAGAGGGATACAGGACAGTCAAGATGTGACTTCTTGAGTATTTCAGGGGCAGAGCTACAGGCAGGGAGGCAGAGAGCAGAAGGCTTTGGTACCTTATGCTGCTGGCTTTTTCTGGCTAGAAAGAAGAACTGTAAAAAGCAGCAGAATGGACTCATGGACTCAATGACTGTACTCATTGCTGGGAATGCGCATTCTCTCTGAGAATGCTCTCTCTCCAGAGCTATTTACATGGAACTTGGAGGAGTTGGCACAGACTAAATAAGAAATAAGGTTCAATGTTCAGAAGGATATGTTCTGTACTTAGTACTTTCTAGTAGGAATATAATACAGTTTTTTTAACTACTTTGATTCTTATTATGTAATATCGAGTTTTAATTACTTAGGATGTCTTATAATTAGATCTGAAGTAGTTTATGCTTCTTTATTATTGATGGAAAAGATGTCCATGGCTTGCACCCATATAGGCCAATTGATTAAATTCAGGTAGTTCGTCCAATGTGTAAAAGACAGTTAACTTAGGACTCTACAGAAAAACCTCAGCTTTTTCACTTCGTTTTTTGTAATTTTTAGGTATGGGTAATGTGCTTGTGTTTCTTCTACGTATTAATATGATATTAATAATATAAAGGATCCCTCCACTTAGAGCACAAAGTATTCAAGCCCAGGAAGTACCAGCTAAATTCTAACCATCCCACGTGTTAGTGAGGAAAATAAATATTTTTCTAACATACACCAGTTTTGATAGACAAAGATCAGTGTCAGGGATCTGAAATTTCATTCAAGTTGTCATTCCTCCTCTTACAGCAATTGCCCAAATCAGCACACAGATATGCAAGTGTTCTATCATCTGTCTCACATTTCACTAAATCTTTCAGAATCGCTCTGCATATAGTTTTCTCCAAAGCCTAAAAGAATTCACAGTGCGTTGGATCTAGAAAGAACCCTCTAGAACTTTTCTTCATTTTGAATGACTCAATCTTCGTTAACTGAATTGTAGTGGCATTTCAGGCTCAGTTTCTAATTCTCATTTCAAGATAAAACAATGACATTTTTCTTTGCCAACATGAGGGTGGGTGTTAAGGAAAACGTACATTGGAAATAGTGTAGATAGTGCTCTCTTGAAGGTGTAACCTTGAAGAGAAGGCAGAGTGGGCAAAAGACACAAAGCATCAGAAAGGGGGCACATCCAGGGCTTAGTGACTGCAGCTACCAGGGATTATTTTCTGTATGAGTCATCAGAGATAGCTGCTTTTCAAAGGTTTTAATTAATGTCTCTCTTTTAGGGTACCTGTGTGTGCATGCATGTCCAAGTGTATGTGTGCAGGCTCATTAGGGGTTCCTTAGAAATTCTGTCTTGTTAAGGGGCAAGCATTTATTTGTGGAGGTGTAGAACCATTAGCAGAAAGGTAGAGAAAGCCAGCAAGCAGGGAGTGTGGTCAGTAACTATGAATATTAAGTTTCCCACACTGAACAACTAGTATCCTTATGGGAAGCCCCAGGAAGTACGTTGAGCAAGCACCTTGAGGTAATTCTTTCCAAAACGCGGCAAAGCTGTGGGCCTTTTTCATCATCCCTGATACTGATAATATTGAGATTGCTTCATGGTTATGGTTGGAAATGCTATTTCTCTGGAACTTTCTGCTTGCCTTTACAAAGTGAGAATAGGATTAAATTGTAGAAAATTTTAAACCCAGTTCTTGGTTTCTACCAGACCTTTGATCACTCAGTTCCCAGAGAGAAAACTCCCCACTTTTATTATTTATAATCAGCTGTAAATAGCACAGGAGCTGTGCAGACATCTGCCCTCTATGCTAAATAATCTACTTCCCTGCAGATAGCCCCAAGTTACTACTTACTCTGTTTTCTCTGGACTGCTCTTAACTCCAATTGGCCAGCCCTCAGGGCCACACTTTCATGAACTGACCTAACCCATGGTAGCTTCTCTTTAATCTTCACCTTTCCCCGTGGTTATCTCTTGACGCCCCTCCCCCCAAAGGCCTAGAAACCCTAAAACCCACCTATGAGTCTTCTGCCCAATGATTGACTGTTGGCATCTTTATTTACTAATCCAAAGAACTTGGGGTCAAGGTCACATAGTGTCACTTGGGTCTACATTTAGACTTTCACATCTCTTGGAGCAACCAGTTCTTGGGGGCCCGCACTTCGCATTACAATACACAGGAAAAGACCAAACCTCAACATTAAATAGCCAGAGAAGCAGGTGTTGACATCTAAACATAGCTATTGGACATGCAATGCCAAGGATGGGGCGAACTTTTGCATATGATTTTCATGTGTGTGTTTGCACAAACACACAAACAGAGAAGAAGCCTTCTAAGTTAAGACATTCATGTGGTTTTTGGAACAAAGAAAGAAATTAAGGGACAAGAAATGCTAGAAAAACTATACACATATACAATAAAGTGTATCAAACTACTCTTGATTTCAAAAGTGGGTTTAGGAATTACAAACTAAGCTAAGCTTTCAAAATGCTAATTGTTCCTAATTGTGGTTCCATATAGAGAGATCTAGTGAGACATTTCAGAATTCCTCATCAAATCCGCAGGATATTTGATCACACTTAAGACCCCAGGATTATGTTATTTATTGAAAATCCCTGTTTCTAGTTGTGGTGTGAATCAGCCCTTAGCAAACTCTTATAATTTCTTCTGGCTGGAGTACAGATACACTTTTAGTCCCAAACAATGAAGGTCAAATTAGTTTGTAGAAGGAAGCAGCCATGTTTAAAAGTCATGTCTAAATGAATGACAAAGTGACAAATCTGAGAAAGATGAGGCAGAAAAGGATATGCCCAACTCTCATGAGTAGTGAGGGGAAATGGAAGCTACTCAGGGCAGTGCAGAAAGAAAGAAGGAGAATGAGGCAGCTTTATGAGGAAAATTTTACAGAGATAGGTTGGAAAAAAAGAGAGAGAAAACCAAGGTAGACACGGGTGAAGACAGAACAAGCCAGAATTTCTCTGAGGCTAAGCAGAGCAATTCAGGAGAAGCTGAGAAAAGTGAGAATGAATCAGTTGGCTTGGAGAGGAGTTTGAGGCAGAACAGCCTGAGTTGATTCACAACCAAAATTCAGAAAGAACTAAGAAGGGTTGAGCTCATTCAGCAGCGAGTCTCAGAGGCGAAAACTGTTCTAGTTCTACATTAATTGTATATAGACCAGAAGATTTAGGACTAGGCCTAGTTTAGCAGATGGAGGCAGTATGCCTCCAGGACGACAATCACCCAAGCCAATAAAAGTTATATTTACAACTATCTATATATCTTAGGCCAATATGAAATTCAGGCCACCAAACTGGCCAAAAGGAGCAGTTTTCTGGGAAGTATCAGGTTTTTTCTTTGACTCATCTGGAAGGTAAGATTGCCGTGGGCAAAGAGTGCAGTCTGAGCATGTGCGTTTCACCATTGACTCCTCATGAGATGGGTTCTCACGCTCTCTTTTCACTTAAGCATCCATATGCTGTACATGCTGTATATACTTCTCTGTTTAATTTCAAAAGTTTGCTTAAAACTAAGTTGTCTATGTATGAGAGTCAGAATTTATAATCTACTCATAAAACATAAACTCTGGCTCTATAATCTTCAAGTGCTTCCTTATTAAGCTTTTGGTTTAGAATGGTTTGTGATATATTGTAAATTCTCTGAGAGAGTTGGTGTTTAGCATGGTAGGAAGCAAGAGTGATAGAACACCCAGGGATATCCTTGTGTTCAGTGGGATCAGATAAAGCATCAGTGACAACTTAAGAAAAAAAAAATCTTCTCTTGTTCCAAAGACAATTTTCTCAGAGCTAGCTTCCTATATCTAGCATCCACCTTGAGCATAATTCTTTTAAATCAGTTCATTCATGATAGCATTTCTCAATTCTCATGTTCAGTCTACTGTAAAAATGTTACTTTTTATATGTTTGTGTGTACTTTCAAAAATTATTTTATGTGTACCTGTGTTCTGCCTGAATGTGTGTGTGAACACAATGTGTGTATAGTGCCTATGGAGGCCAGAGAGGGCATTGGATCATCTAGGACTAGAGTTCCCAAGGGTTGTGAAAGAGCCTCTAGGTCCTGGGAATCTATTCCACGTCCTTTGAAAGGGCAATCAAGGCTCTTAACCATTTAGTCATCTCTCCAGCCTCATATATTTTAGTGAACGATGTTGGTTTTAAATTCATGAGCATATTCTCTTTTTAGCCTCATTTATTTTATTTTCTTTAGAGAGTATAATTACAACATTTCTATCTTCCCCTTTCTCCCTCCAAATCCTCCCATACCACTCTCCTTAAAATTTATGGTTTCTTTTTGAACTAATTTTTATTACATGTATCTACGTGTATGGAAACCTCTCTTAGCAATAAACAGAGACCATCACAGAAAATTGGTATCAAAATGCACAGTAGAGGAGCTCAATCCCAATGGATCCATCTACAAGACACTCTCTTAGCTAATGCTTGTAGAACACCGTGGCAGAGGGAATGAGAAGATTGTTAGAGCTAGAGGATCAGGGAGTTTGCTGTGAGATTTAGTTTCCTAGTAACATACCAGAAGCTACACTCATAATAAACTTTCACCAACATGACTAACAAGTAAGAGATGGGCAAATACAGTAACAATGGACACACCAAATTAAAATCCCAGGAAGGCTCAACTCTGTACAAAGGACTATAGGGAAAAGGACTCAATGAGGAAATTTGGGAGCAAGAGAGGTAGTCTTCTTCCTCTTTTAATTGATTAATTGATTGGTTGATTATTTGGCACATAAATTAGTTAATCAATGCCAAATGATCAGCCCTGATAACAGGCACAAAAATATTATGTGCATTAAAAAGGTTATATTTTGGCATATTCTCTTACTATTTACCTTCTGTGGGTTTGTGTGTGTGGCATAGTATTGTGTGTGGTATGTGCATATACATGCATATGTGTAAGGCTATTTTCTTTCGTGCATGCACATCCAGAGAGAGGATACTCAGATGTTCTATCCTATCCATCTCTGCCTTATTTCTGTCCACAGATTTTGGGGTTCATCTACCTTCCAACAAGCTCCAGAGATCTTCCTGTCTTCAACTCTCACAGCCTTGGAGTTACAGGCATGGTTAATGTCATTCTCAAGTTTTTATGTAGGCATTCACATCTGAGCTCAGGCCCACATGCTTACCTCTTAACCCCTGATTCATCTCTTCAGTCCTATCTTTAATGAATGAATACACATTAGAAATCTCAGAAGTTTCATGCAGCCTTTATCCTCACATTCTGCTACTGAAGCTTTATCAGAAGTGCTTTCTTTCTTTTTTTTTTTTTTTTTGGTTCTTTTTTTTGGAGCTGGGGACTGAACCCAGGGCCTTGCGCTTCCTAGGCAAGCGCTCTACCACTGAGCTAAATCCCCAACCCCAGAAGTGCTTTCTTAAGTGGGAACATTTATACTACTTTCTTATACATAGTAGCAACACCACTTAAATCCCCCGGTCTTCCAGGGGCCCTGTAGAGGAATCTGGAAAGTACTCTACAGCTACTCTGTGCTTTAGCTTAAGAGAAACACAGTCAATATTTTGAACAAAGCGAGACAAGGGTCTTGAGATATGACTAAGTTGGCTCGGAAATGACTTTATGTGCCCAGAAAGGGCAACAATGTGATATGAATTATTTTTCCCTATAAAATGTTATAACGGATAATGATGGGATTAGTAAATTTCTAAATGTTAGGAACTTCAGGAGAAGATGAACATTGACATATGATGCATGTGCCCTTCATTTTAAGAATAGTTTAGTGATTTATGAAGTATTGATGTTCAGAAGCTATTGGTGTATCCTATGAAATATGGATGATGTAGCCTGAACCACAGTTCTTCAAATGTTTCTGGCATTTCTATTCTTATCACTGAACAGCTCCGACAGGACATGTACTTCTATGGTTATATCATTATGGTTCACAGCCATGTGTCATTTTCCAGTTACCCCCTTGAACCTGGTCTACTTTTCTTTCATATTCTCATAAAACATTTTTCCAGTTGATGGTTAGTCATTGCTGTCAACTTGGCTTCATTGATGATCAACCATAAAATTGTGACTCCGGGCTTGTCTGTGAGAGCTTCAAGCAGTTCTTGTAGGTATTTTGAGTCCTTTGGTAAAGTATGAGAACTTTGACTAAAGGTCCAAGTTTTGCTCATATCCACAAACCCAAAATTTAATAGTCAACAAAACTTTATGCTCAGTAAATAATTGAGGTAAAGCTTCATTAAGGAGATCAAAGTTTTCTTCTGTCATGATGTGTTTTTTTTAAAGGCTCTTATATTCTTGTCTTAGTTTCTACTCAGTATTATCCAAGTCCATGTGGTTATCAGAGCACCACAGTACAGAGTCAAAGAAATTAGCAGATGATGCCAACTTGCTCTGATCACATGGGGCTTTATATTAATGCTTTATTTAGAGAGGTCTATCGGGATCTTCATTTTTTTAATTGCACCAGGCTTTGGAGAACTACAGTGTTATTATAAATTGACAACATGATCAAGTAGTCGTTTCATTTCCATGAATATAGATGAGAAGAAAAAATGCACAGAAACAGGAACCATCTCCACTGAATTCCCTTCTCTTGAACACAACACACATCTGCTGTTTTGCAAAGCTGCTACAACGTACCGAAGACACACTACTCCACCTCTGACTAACAGAATATTTCTGAAGTTATAAAGGAGAGGAACAGAACAGCATAAGGAGCATAGGAGGGGCAGCAGTATGACCAGTGAACATGTTAAGGTAAAGGGAATGGAGGACTCATCTCTTCAGTTAAATGGCCATTGGAAATACCAAGAAAGAGACAGTTTATCATTTTTCCATGATCCGTATTTTTGGCTCTCTGGGCTGAAAGAGCATCGAAAGAGCCTAAAGAGCATGAATAATGTGTAACCACAATATAGTCTCTGTTTATTTTTGCATCACATGAATGGAATGTTGGCTCAATTAAGCAACTAATTTAATTTTGATTCTCTTTTGAACCTGTGATGTTACAATGTAAGCCCCTCAAATGAGACAGATCTTTTTTAAGCAATGAAAATGAGGGGCCAGTTCTGTAATTATACCAATATTAGGTTTTGATAAGCTTCTTTTAATTAAAAAAATCTTTGATGCTTCATGGCATATTTCAATTTTATGGAAAGGTTAGTAACATGGAGGTGCCCATTTGAAATTGGCCATCTAATCTAATTCTCAAGCTTGTCATCTTTGAATTGATTTACACATCACTACCACTTACGGAGGTGGGAGGATTATTATTATATCCATTTTGCAGATGAGGAAATTGAAACTTGGAGCTTTGGAGACTTGTCTAAACAAATGAAGATGATACCCACACCAAGACTCTTGAAGACATTTCCACTCAGCTGTAGTTGCAGTCGTCCAGTTTCCGTGACAGATGCTTTCTGCTTCTTAGCACTATTAACACTGTGACTATGTGATTCTTGATTGTGAGTTGCTGTTCTGTACACTATAGGGTTTGGTCAGTGTCTACTACTTTCTCCTTCTAAATGGCAGTCTTATTCCCATTGCCCATCCCCCCACACAGTGCAAATTCTATGTTAGGAAAATCAGAACGGTCTCCAAATGACAGTGCCAAGTTTCCACTGACTTTAAGACATCATACTTCATAGCACATGGCTTCTCCTGCATACGTGGTCACAGAATTAAGACAAGCTGCATGGCACCAAGAGCCATATATGTTTTTTGCCCCAGTAAACCTTTCTTCAGTCTATGGGAAGTAATCTACTGGTGATAGTCATACTATAGGCATTCTTTAAAATGTGAAAATCTTCAAAATTTCATTCTCCAAATGTCTTTTTCTATGTATTTATAATTTCATCTATATACCTACATATCTATCAGTCATCTATCTATGTATCTATGCATATACATATGTGTGTTTGTATATATCTATATCTATCATCTGTCTATCCTCATCTATCATATATATGTGTATTATATCTATCTATATCTACCTATCATTTATCTACTATCTATCTATCTATCTATCTATCTATCTATCTATCTATCTATCTATCATCTATCCATCCAATTGTAAAGCATGTAGGCATATATAAGTAGGATATATATATATATATATATATATATATATTATAAATGTTCTTTTACCTGTGTTGTTTATTGGTGAGATTATGGGTCTTATACCATTTCAGATTGTCACATAATATTGTTTGTTGGTTCAGTGGAACATTTTATTTCTAATGATAAAATGAAATGAATAAGGCTGGACAATATTAGAGTATCACATATAAACTTTAAGTGCTGGTCAATCATGCAATCCCCCCTCCTCTCTCTCCCCTTCCTTCCTTCCCTCTCTCCCTCCCCTCCTCCTCCCCTGTGTGTGATTGCATTTGTCAGATATCTGTAAAGCAAATGTATTATTTGTCACTTGAAAAAAACTTGAAACACACTACCATCTTCTACTCTTTAAATTCTAATGGCTAGAAAACAATCAATATTTAATTTATTTAATTAATTTTCTTAAATGCAAGTTTGTTCTGTTAATCACTTTGTCTTTCTCGTCTGCCTATGCTTATATCAAATTCAGAGGAAGTAGGAAAATAGGCTTCATGGAGAATCCCATGTGAAACTGACCATTTTAGAAGTTTTCACTTAACCACTGTGGCAGTCCTCAGCACTCTGAACACTCACTGATGTGGCTTGTCAGTTGAAGATATTTTCCACTACTCTGGACTTCAGACTTGTTTTTTGAAAGGGACCATGGTCTAGAAGCTGTCATCAGGACTTAACAGAGAGAGAGACATCATGAAGATACATGGCTTACAGTGTCCTAGACAGAGGCATGAAAGATAGATTTCCAGTTGAGAGACAATTGGTTCTTCCTGGAGCAATTCCTCAATATTCTTTCACAGCGATTGAAATTTACAATATATTAACATTTACTCCATTCTTTAAACTCTGCTCTGTGTTTTTGTTTGTTTGCTTGTTTGTTTGTTGTATTGAGTTTTTTCAATATCAACATGCCCAATATTTTTTTATGATCCAATTATCTGACATGTTTCCATAAATGGATATTTAGGAACAACTTCTTCTCATCCTTTCCACTTATCTCATTCTCTTTCCCTCCCCTTTCCTCCACTATAATGCTTATGCATAGAAGAATAGCACATCTAGGAACAAGGAAATGGCTCAGAAGTAAGATTGGCCCCAAGCCTGATGACCTGAGTTTGTTTCCTGATACACACAAAATCAGAAGAGAAGACACTCCTGCCAGTTTTCTGACCTCCAAACAAGTTCCTTCATAAACAAAATGAACTCATAAATAAACTGATTACTTAAAAGGTGAAGTGAATGCATATCAAATAAAATATAGAACCATTTGCTGTAACAAAAGGTATAGGTCTTGTTTATCATAGCTATTTTTAAATTTTACTTCAAGTAGAAAATGGCAAATCATATTTATGACTGTTTTATCATGTATTTTTCTATAACCTTACAAACACTGTATTAAAAACACTTAAAAGCACTTTCACTGTTTTAAGATGGGAAATTGTATTTCGTTGTTATATTATTTTTCTTTTTAGAATTATATGTCTTTGGCATCATACCTCTTATTATGAGTCCTTACCATTTCCTTGATCTCATGATAATTCATAGGATAGTTTTTCTTGAGAGTTATAAACCTGACCGTGTGGTGAGGAAGCTTGGCTCTCTATAGCATGTACACAAACACACCCCCTGCTACTCATCTCTCCTTGGCTTTCTTCACTGGATAAGAAACCTTTCTGCATAAATCTATATAGATTTCCCACTGTAAATTACATTACTGAATCACTCATATTCCCTTCTAAAGCTTCACTTTAAATTACATTAAAGACTAACAATGTGTAATTTATATTGTAATAGCAAATAATAGTGAGATCCAAGTTTAAATTACTTCTTGAAATATAAGCCAATTCTACATGCCCTTTGTTAAATAACTTAACAATACTGATTTCAAATGTACTCTTTGACATGTTTAGTTTTTTATGTGCATTTTGCATAATTTCCAGGTTCTCTTATGGTCTATTGATCAGAACACATTATTGCCAGAATATCAATTATACTTTTTATTTACTTTTCTTTTACGGGATATTTTTTCTTTACATTTCAAATGTTATCCCTTTTCCTTGTTTTCCCCTCCAGAAACTCAAAAATTTCATGAAATGACTGTTTTTAATAGCTGAGTAGTACTCAATAGTGTAAATGTACTACATTTTCTGTATCCATTCCTCTATTGAAGGACATCCGGATTCTTTCAAGCTTCTGGCTATTATAAATAAGGCTGCTATGAACATAGTGGAGCATGTGTCTTTCATATATGTTAGAGAATCTTTTGGGTATATGCCCATAAGATGTATAGATGGGCCCTCAGATAGTAAGTACTATGTCCAATTTTCAGAGGAACTGCCAGACTGGTTTCAAGAATGGCTGTACCAGCTTACAATCCTACCAACAATGGAGGAGTGTTCCTCTTTTTCAAGATCATCGCCAGCGTCTGCTGTCACCTGAGTTTTTGATCTTAGCCATTCTCACTGGTGTGAGGTGAAATCTCAGGGATGTTTTGATTTGCATTTCCCTGATGCCTAAGGATGTTGAACAGTTCTTTAGTTGCTTCTCAGCCATTTGATATTCCTCAGTTGAGTATTCTTTGTTTAGCTCTGTACCCCATTTTTAAATAAGGGTTATTTGATTCTCTGGAGTCTAACTTCTTGAGTTCTTTGTATATATTACATATGAGCTTTCTATCAGATGTATGATTGGTAAAGATCTTTTCCCAATCTGTTGTTTGCCATTTTGTCCTAGTGACCATGTCCTTTGCTTTACAGAAACTTTGCAATTTTATGAGGTCCCACTTGCTGATTGTTAATCTTAGAGCATAAGCCATTGGTCTACCTGAGGGTCCAGCTATACCACTCCTGGTCATATACCCAAAAGATGCTCCAACATATAACAAGGACACATGCTCCACTAGGTTCATAGCAGCCTTATTTATAATTACTAGAAGCTGGGAAGAACCCAGATGCCCTTCAACAGAGGAATGGATACAGAAAATATGGTACATTTACACAATCAAGTATTACTAAGTTATTAATAACAATGACTTCATGAAATTCTTATGCAAATAGATGGAATTAGAAAATATTATCCTGAGTCACAAAAGAACACACATGGTATGCACTCACTGATAAGTGGATATTAGCCCAAAGGCTCAGAATACTCAAGATACAATTCACAGACCACATGAAGCTTAAGAAGAAGGAAGACCAAAGTGTGGATGCTTCAGACCTTTTTAGAATGGGGGAACAATACGCTCAGGGGAAGAAATACAGAGATAAAGTGTGGAGCAGAGACCGAAGGAAAAGTCATCCAGAGACTGCTCCACCTGGGGATCCATCTCATATACAGTCACCAAACCCAGACACTATTGTGGATACCAAAAGGGCATGTTGACAGAAGCCATATATAAGTTTTTCCTGAGAGGCTTTGCCAGAGCCTGACAAATACAGAGGCAAATGCTTGCAGACAACCATTGCACTGAGCATGGGGTTCCCAATGGAGGAGTTAGAGAAAAGACTGAATGAGTTGAAGGGGTTTGCCACCCTGTTGGAAGAACAACAATATCGACCAACCAGACCCCCAAGAGCTCCCAGGGTCTAAACTACCAACCAAAGAGTCCTCACGGAGGGACCAATGGCTTTAGCACCATATATAGCAAAAAATGGCCTTGTTGCACATCAGGGGAAGGAGAGGCCCTTGGTTTTGTGAATTCTCCATGCTCCAGTGTAGGGGAATGCCAGGGCAGGGAGGTTTGAGTGGGTGGGTGATTTTGGGAGCACCCTCCTAGAAGCAGGGGGAGGGAATTTGTGATAGAAGGGTTCTAGAAGTGAAACCAGAAAAGGGGATTACATTTGAAATATAAAGAAATAAAATATCCAATAAAACATAAATTTAAAAAAAAGAAATAATCATTAGAGAAGAGACTTGCAGGTCAGTTCTAATTTAATCCCCAAAGTCCTGTATCCAAAGCATGCAATGTCTTCAGTAATAAATAATATCTTCATGTTCATGAAGGAAACCAAGATCAATAGAATCATAGTGTACGTGTGTGTGTGTGTGTGTGTGTGTGTGTGTGTGTGTGTACATATATTTTTTCTGACACTCCTTAATCAGTAACTCAGAAGGAAGACCTGGCACAAGGGTTTTATTAGATAGTTTATACTTCTTTGGGGTTTGCATTATCACTCAATATGGTGTGATTCCATTAAATGCTCCCCCTCAGAGTATTTTAAGTAAATTTTTACTTTTCAAACATTTTTAGTGTTACTTATCTCTCCTCCCCCTCTTTACTGTATATACTCCCATTCTTCCTCCCCATTTAAAGTTCATGTTTTCTTTTCTTTTCTCTGCATATAGCCCATGTCCTGGTATCTCTCCCTTTCTTCTGCCTCTTTCCTTTAGATTTCTTTCTATGTTCCTGGCTTCTACAGTTACTCTACATTATCCAAACCAAAGATTCAGAGATACGATCCAGAATGAAGAGAAAACATGCAGGTTTTTTTTTCTTTCTGGGTCTGAGTTACCTTCCACAGTCTAATATTCTTCAGTTCCATACAGTGACCTACAAATTTCACAACTCCATTTTATACAGCTGAATAGAAATCTACTGAGTATGTGGGCCACATTTTCATTATCCATTCATCACTTTTCATATATTTAGGTCATTCCATTTCCTAGTTGTGAATAGAGACCAAAGAACTTACCTGTGCTAGCACTGGTGCAGGAGCGTGTTGAGTGTTTAGAGTATATGCTAGCATAGCTGTGTCATATGGAAGGTCTACTCTTAGCTTTCTGGTAATTCTTCATACTGGTTTCCATAGTGACTGCACTAGTTTTCCATCCAACTAACCAGTGAATGAGGGTCTCTCTTCCTCCATTTTCTCATCAGAATTTGTTGCTGTTGTTTTTGTTTTTCCTTAGCCATGCTGAGGAGAGCTAGACAAAAATCTCAGAGCACTTTTAATTTACATCTCCATAATTACTGAGAATGTTAAGCATTTTGAATATTCTAAGCTTTATACTCCTTTAATTTTTTGTTTGATTTTTTAAACAGCATCTTCCTGTGCAATAACATTGGCCATCCTAGACCTCACTTTGTATACTAGGCTAGCCTCCAACTCAAAAAGATTCACCTGCAACTGCCTTCTGGGTGATGGGATTAAAGAACACAGCATACAATATATTTTGGCCATATTCCTTTTCTTATTAAACAATACCCATCCCCTATAAGAAATCTCTGTTCATAGCCATAGCCCATTTTTAACTGCATAGTTTCTTTTTTTTAGTTACTTGGTTAATATCTTTCTTGTTCTTTATGTATTCTGAATATTAATCTGCTGCCAGATATGTAGCTAGCAAATACTTTTCCCATTCTTTGTGTTTCTTCTTCACTTGATTGATTGTTTCCTTGGCTATTCATATGATCTTGAGTTTTATGAAGTCTGTGTAGGCAGTCAGTGCCCTTAACTCCTGAGCTTTTTAAAGGACCTCATACTTATTCATTATAGCTTTATCCATGTATGACATTGTCACTGTCCAGATGGTGTGTTGGATGCACGATCTTCATTTGTTTCCTTAAAGATGTTTGACATACCACTAGGCATGAGGTACTGCTGTGGAGGATGCTGGAGGTAACAGATTGCTTCTTCCCAGTAATGTCATAGGTGAAGAAAGACCCCAAGTTTTATATATAGTATATTGGGCTCTATCAAGGTGACATAATGGTTTGTGATGGAAGACACCTCTTTTGACCTCTGAATGTCATGGGGAAGCTGCCACACATTCTTGCTTTTTACAGTGATGTCCAGGGCTGTGCTTTCCACGAACCCTATCTCGACAGATCTGAATGAATGAACCAATCAATCAGTTATGGCTGGAGGTTCTGGCCTTGGCCGTGGGAAGCACTTTGGTTTATGGAGCCTTTAAACTTCTATTATGAGGAGCTGTTTGGACAAGTTAAGTTGTAGAGTGTTACTTTGGGGAGGAAAGAGATTTTCCTTCAGTTTTTATTCATTACTTATTGCAAAAGTGATTTTGCAATGACTGATTTCGACATTTCTTCCTGGGCTTCTAAACCACCCCGGTGTTCAGCAAGCCCCAGCAAGTTTTCAAAAGCAGGGCTTTCCCTTCAAGTCTAACCTCTCAAGCTGCTAAAAGGAAGCTTTGCATATCCATGTATGCGTAGGGCACAGAACTGATTCAAGAATGAAGGAAGGGCTGGAGAAGTAGGTGATAGATGTGTCCTCCGAATTTTGCCCCTCCTTAAGTACCTCCCATTGATCACAAAATCTCCTGTTAAGATACAGGCTCCATGGCTTGCCTTACAGCACACTGCTCATGAGTCCTTTTCTGTGTGTGTTTCTCTAGCACAGTTTCCACTGTATTATTTCCAAAGCAAAGACATTGAAGCTTGTTCCAGAAATGTCCTTTTCAATAATTGAGCAATGAAAAAAATACACAATATAAAAGCAGAATGGGGGAAATGGTGAGTGTTTGAGTCATTGGGTAGTTTTGTCCTCTTCTGTATTTTTATTAGAGTTTTCTTTTATGATTATTGATCTCCATTAGCATTATAATTATAAACACTTGATAAGTTTCTCTCTTTGATCTGGCCTACTTGTCATTCAACAGTCTTTTAAACGATGGATTCTCTTTCAGTCTTGACATTTGCTATTGTTCTCCTCCCTCAATGGCTTGCTTGCTGCTCTGAAAAGCAGCCCAGCATCACTGAGAGAGTATATTGCAGTATCAAGTACCATGGCTTCAGGCTCCTCCACAGCTGCCTACTTTCTAAAAGCTCCCTTTATTCTTTACAACTGCACTTACTCAATTGAGACTAACAAATGTCAGTTCTTTCCTACCTTTCACTCAAGGGACAGTGTGCATGCACACACACACACACACAGACACAGACACACACACACACACACACACACACACACACACGGACGCACATGAACACACATGCTGTAAGTAAAATAAATGCTTACTTCTGGACAGTGTGCATTAATACACCTTGTAATTGCCTTTCCCTGTTGTTTTAATCCTTTGCCCTGTTCCCCCTTCCTTTGTACTTCAGCTTCCTCAGCTCCAGTATTCCCAGCCTTGAAATCCAAGTTGCAAATGCAAAAAAACAGGCCCACCCATTTAGGGGCAATTGAATGGCTCCGATTGTAAGAAACATACTTCTGCATGGTTGTGCCCACTGAAGCATTCTCAGTTTGGCTCATGAGGATCAAGGCTTTCCATAAAAGCTAGAAGTTTTCTGAAGACTTATTTATAGTTTCATAGAAGAATTTAAAGGACTATCCTCTGAACCTGTGAGTGCCTGTGTCCCTTTAAAAGTATGAATGGGAGTAATCTCCAAACCCTGAAGATTCAAGAGGTAAGTCATACATGAATAGGAGGATTTGCGTATAGAATTTCTAAGGGTCCTTCTGAAACCAATATTTTCTGACTCCCTGCTATTGTCATTTTTGTATTTATTTATTTATTCATTTAATTTCTGCATAGTCTACAGACCTTAAGGTGCTGCAGGAGACATGGTTAGCAATGCCACCTGTTGCCTGAGGAACTGTGCCACAGGAGGTCTGAAGGTGATTCACAGACACATAAAAACAGAAGTCCAAGGGCCCTAATCCTTTTATTTATTGACTAGCAAACTAATTGTCAAAACATGAAATGAATTCCCAAAGTCACTACATGAATTTACAGTTCCTACAATTATGATTGTATTATATGAGTCAACTCTTCCTTTTAGAGTCTCTCCTGGATGTTTGGCTTTCTCATTGAGGTCTTGGGCTTGGCATGACACTACAGACATTTCCTAAATCACCTGCATCAGGACCTTCTTCATTGGAAATGGTTTTATGAGGGCATCACGCTCTAGGCAATTCCGGGCACTGAACATTTGAAATAGGACTGAGTCTGTTTAGAGCTAGAGGAGAGGACCCAGGCACTAGTGAGGTCTCTGTCTTCACTTTGTAATGATGGCTAAGTGGTAACATGGGAAGGAGCACTTCAGGGCTTTGGTTTGGACAGAATGGAATATAGTAGTGCCTTCTCCCTTATTGCAGGCTAAACAGATTACATTTGTCTTAGTACAGAAATAGTGTCCAAGAAAAGGAATCAAGGTTGTCATTTAAGAACTTGGGAAAAGAAGTACGAGAATCTTTAGACTCATCTGTGAACTGAACAATGTTTATGAAAGTTTATAAACAAGCTAGGGGTCAAGCATGGCATGAAAATAAGGCTCACAGAATCAGCTAAGCACAGATCACAGAAACTAAAGTGTCAATCCCAGAGCCTGAATGAGACTATGCTAGGTCCTCTGTGTGCGTTACGGTTGTTAGCTCGGCATTATTGTGGGACTCCTAACTGTGGGACTGGCGTGTCTCTGACTCCTTCATCTGCTCTGAGGACCTTTTCCTCCTACTGGCTTTTCTCACCCCGCCCTAATATGAGGGTTTGTGCCTAGTCTTTTTGTATCTTATACTGTGCTCCTCCTATATCTCCGGGAGGCCTGCTCTTTTCTGAAGGGGAACAGAGAAGGAGTGGATCTGGCGTATAAGTGTGGAAGGCAGAAAAAATGTGACCAGGATGTACTGAAAATGAACAAGCAAAAAGGAAATAAAATAAAAAATTAAAACAAAATAAAAAATCTATTTTGCCTTTGTATTTTTTTGAGAGACTTGGTGGAGAGTTTTGCTACTACCACTCCTCTGCTTATGTAGTCAATCATTGTGTCTCGTGGGGACCTGTCAATGACTTACATATATCAAAAAGCCTGAGAATGTGATACATGTTCTGGTAAGAAATGGCTGAGTTGTCATTGGTGTGTTCTTTTCTGCTCTTTGGTGAGCTTGTAACTCAGATTGCTTTTTTTACTCCTTTTTTTCTTTCCAGTTCTGGTCATCATTTTCATACCTCTGATTTTCCAACATATTAGTTGGAAAATAATATTCATACTATGAATATATCCGTATTAATGTGTTCATATTCAACTATGAACATAGCCACACAAACGAATATAAAAACAATTCATCTTTCTAGCAGAAGTATTAAAATATAAACCAGGTATATGGTTGTGAAGAGCAATGTGGACTGGAAGTAGTAGAGGCTCTGTGATTCCTCTTTTGTATTCCAACCACTCCTGAGGATGGCACATTGATCAGTTTTTAAAGATCTAATTTTTATTTTATAGGCATGAATGTTTTCCTACAAGTATGTACACACACTACATAGGTGCATGATGCCCAGGAAGGCAAGAAGAGGCCATCAGATCCCTTGGAACTGAAATTACAGATGGTTTTGAGTAACCATGTGTGCTGAGAACCAAACCCAGGTCCTCTGCTAGAGTTCTACGTTCTCTTAAGCACTGAGCCACCTTTCTAAGCCCCACTGTACTCACACTGTGCTCATTTGTCAGCTTCTGACGTAGAGTTTCTCCTATTTGACTGATATATCCCAGTCCAAAGGAAGTATCTTTCGGACTTGTTGGCAGATGAACCATCCAACAAGAGGTGACCTCACATCTCAAACTCCTTCCTTTTTTTCTTAATGGATTAAGGCGTAAACTGGAAAGTATGGTAGCCTGAAGAAAAGGAGAAACTTTTCCGAACGATACTATCCAATTACTGGCTAAACTGTTTCCATAGGACATTTTTTCCCTCTAGATTTAACTTATTCATGTTCTCCCAGGGTCACTAAGCTGGAGAGATAGCTTACTGAGTAACAGTACTTGCTCTGTAAGAAGGGATAACAAAGGCATAGTTCTATGTTCCTATAACCTCAGGGTGAATGAACAAGCAGTTCCCTGGAGATCAATAACCATACAACCTAGCCAAGACAGTGAACTTCTTGTTCTGTGAGAAACCATCTTAAAGAAATAATGTAAATGGTGATAGAATAAGACATCTAAAGCCTTCCTATTGTGTGCGTGCGTGCGTGCGTGCGTGTGTGCGTGCGTGTGTGTGTGTGTGTGTGTGTGTGTGTGTGTGTGTGTACATCTACATACCATACTTGCATGGTGGGATGGTATACACATGTCAATGCATCACACATGCTCATACATATCTACACACAAATGCTCCCCCGTTTGAAACATTAGAGGGTGGGTGCTGGAGAGATGGCTCATGGGCTAAGAGACTGAATATTCTTCCAACGGTCCTGAGTTCAATTCCCAGCAACAATATGATAACTTACACCCATCGGTAATGGTATCTGATGCCCTCTTCTGGTGTGTCTGAAGATAGCAACAGTGTACTCACATATATAAAATAAATAAATGGTTAAAAAAGAAAGAAATGTTTGTTACTTTTTGTGCCACTGTGACAGAATAACTGCAGGGGCGAATGATTTATTTCCCTTAGACTATAGTTTCAGAAAACTTGAGCCTGTCATTGTGAGTGTGGCAGTGGAAGCATGTAGTCTAGAGTTGTCATCACAACAATCTAGAAAGCAGAGCTTTGTTCTTTACTACAGCAGAAGTTTGGGAGTAAGTATTGGGTTATAATCTCATCACTGTGCCCACAGTGAGCGACTTGTACTGGTCAGACCCTGCTTTTGCCTCTTCAAGTTTCTACAGTCTTTCAAAATAGTGCTACCCCGGGGGGAGCTGGAAACTGTTAGGATTCAAGGCATAAAAGGGGGCATGAGCTATGCCACACAGTCACCTCAGAGTCAATATGTAATGATGGCATTCAACAAGAAAACAACTCTACTGAGTAGGTAATCACTTACGATTATCCTTATTTTACAAAGGAGATAACCATTACTCTGAGGAAAACTGAAATGACATGCTAATGGTCACTCATTACAGCAATAAATATTAAAAACGATCTCCCATTTACACTTGAATTTTAAAGTTAAACTGGCGCTAGGTATGTTTCTTGTGTTTTTCTTTAGTGCTTTTTTCTTCTGTGTGTTTTGTTTTAATCTGATTTGTTTGTTTTTAATAGTAATAATAATAACTAGAATAATTGCATTCTAATGAAAGAAAGAAAGGATGTAAATTTGGATGGTGTGGAGGATCTGGGAGGAGTTAGGGAGGGGAAACTATAATCAGAATATATTATATGAAAAATTCTATTTTCAATAAAAAGATTGAAATTTGCCATTATCGTTTGTATTTTTCAATGTCTTTATTAGAGAATCTATAGCAGTTCTCTTTGGATATGTGAGAGGAAAGCTTGCATTTTATAATGCAAAAACATTAATGAATGATTCAGCACAGCAGTTGTGCTTGCGTCCAGGCTGGGTCACTGTCGCCATGACTACATTGACCTCGTCCCTTCTTGGCTGACGATGACTCTCCATACTTTAATAAAGGATTGGTGTTAGTTATACAAAACAAAGCCCAATTTTTCCTTGTTATTTTTCCAGAAAGAGCATCTGAGCATAAGTACATAGTTGATACCTTGCTCTAAGGGTATAGATGACTCTGTGAGTGCACTTGCTCTGTGAGTTTGATGAACTGACTTTGAATCTCCACCACTCACGTAAGAGCACAAAATAGCCTTTAACCCCTGAATGAGATAGAATATGTAGATTATCTTATTTCATACCGAAGAGATCAGCAATACTATTTAAGACAGACTGGCATACTGTCATTTAAAGAATGCTTACATAATATATGTAATAAATGATGCTTTAGAACAAGAAAAAGGATAATTATGGATGTGACATTGTTCGTCATAGACCCCCATCTGTAGAGGCAGTGATTAATGGTTTTAATCCTCATTAATCAGTTGCCTTCCTTGCACAGAGACTGTGTCCATTTGGTGACAATTTATAATAGGAAAACTAGAAAAGTCCCCTTTCCAGAATGTATGAGTCCCTCCTGGTAGCCAACTTTGGCTGAGAGATTCGCTTCTATCAGTGAAAAAACCTTTTTAGAGTAAACAATGGTCTAGGGTACTTCTACTTAGCCTTCTTTCCTTTACTCTCCTCTTTATGGAACTCAGACCTGCATCATACGAAGACTGGCATCCTTTGAACCCTCTCCCTGTTTCCTGTAAGTCATGTTCACGTAATAGAAACATTACATGCCTAATCACATTTGATATTCATTCCTTACAAGGTCTAGTGAGTCTTATATGTCAGCAGCTGACAAATGTAAAGATATGTATATACCTTTGAATCAAGTCTAAATTAATATACCCTCCGTTGATTATTCTGGTACCATAACTAGCTGGGATACCCACGGGGGCCTACCTGCTCTGTATTTATGCTGAGAATGTGAAAAAAAAAGTAAAAGACAAGCCGAGGCATGGATGCAGATCCTGCCTGATTGCCAGGGTTGTGAAGAACACGGTGTGCGCAAGATAAAAACAATGGTTGATGTGGAGCATCTTGACCAGAAGGCATTGTACCACAGGACTTTCTATACTCCGGGCCTCCAGGAAGCCAGACCTGGCAGAGACAGCCACTTTTAAGGCCAGAACCTTGGGTTGCAACTTGGGAAGGAATGCTTTCCTTTCCCTGAGTGACAGAGCCCTCCCTCCTGTTCTGTTTGGTATCAACCTCTGATCTGAGCTGACCAGAAACGGGGCAAAAAAGCCATTCTTTTGAAAAAATTGTTGCCAAGATGGGAATTATTTCGAATACTTTCATAGCAAGATTGATGTCTGTAATTGGCTTCACTTAAGCCCAATGTACCCCTCAACTTGGTCAAACAGCATCTAAATAGCAGAACAGTGAGGCCTGAAGGATTCAGTCCTCAGTTGCTTCACACCAATACAAACACAGCACTAGGCAGACTCTTCCTCTATTTTTCCAGGAATTTATTTGTAATTTGTCTACTTTACCTTATTTCATCAGTTCCCCTTAGGACAAATAGGGTAAAGTTTTGCTTGGATTGGGTGAATTGGGAGGTGGCTCCAAGGGTGCTTGCTCTGCATGTGTAAAAAATTAAGTTCAAATCCCTGCCACCTTAGTAAAAGCATGGCACAGCTTCAAGTGCCTGTAAACCCGGATGAGATAGAGCTTGGGTGAACATTGCAGGAATCTCAGAACACTCTGGCCAGAGAGTCAAGCAAAGAGCAAGTATCTGATTCTATGAGGGACACTGGCTCATGGCAAAATGGTAGCGTAATGGAGGAAGATTCATGATGTCCTACTGTGGCCTCCACATGTACATGTCCCTGTCCATTGATGTGTATGCAGCATATGTGCTACACATGTACACAACATATATGCTACATATGTGCACGCTCACACACACACACACACACACACACACACACACACACACACACACACAAAGTTTTCCCCAGATTGAATATTATTTCCCACACTTCAGGAAGACTGTACAAATCTCTTGATATGGTTAACACAACAGATTCTAGCTCAGTTGTTCTAAAAAGTGGAAAGGGACCAAATTAATGCTCTTAGAACTAAAGCCCCAAGGCCATCATCCTCAAACTGGACAGGCCTCAGCATCTCTTGAAGAGGTTGTTGAAATGGAGAATTCTGGGCCCTGTACCAGATATCTTGATTCAACAGGTCTGCTGAGAGACCCATCTCTCATCATTTCTGGTAAATTTCCATGTGGTGTTGATTCAAAATGTCCATGGGATATGGTTGGTGTAAGAGTTCAGGGAACCTATTCTTTGGATAGACTTTTCTTATTATTTCTAAATGTGTGGGTTGCTTTTCATTGCTGCCACCAAACTATTGGGCATAAACAACCCAAAGGGAGGAAGCTTTACTTGGGGCAACTACTTCAGAAATTTCCACCCACCATGACAGGGACAGTGCGACACAGCTGATCAGTTTCAATCATGATGGATAGGAAATAGAGAAAGGAGAATTTAGGAAGAGGCTTGGACATGAGATAGCCCCCAAAGACACAACCAAGGTACTCACTTCCTTCATTTAGGCACCTCCCACATTTTCTGACTTCACAATATGCTATCATGTTATAAATCAATTAAGATTTAACAGTTCATTAGGTCAAAGTCAAAGACCCCAGGATCTAACAATCTGTCCTCAGACATGCCACTTCTGACCCTAAGAGGTATGGATCTTTAACCTCCTAGATGATTTAATCATGATTTTTAACAATCACAAAAAAAACCCTAAACCCTGTGGTTTGCTCTTAATTAGCAATTAATTAAATGTACATAAGGAAAGTGGATTTGAAAAACTAGAGTACTTTCAGTTAGGACAAATTCATTTTTTTTTCTCAAATTTAACTTCTGATACAAAGGGAAATGCATATCACGTGTGCATACATAATCCATCAGACTGTAGGGCAGGGAATAAATGAGGATAATGAAAGAAGTTGACTCTACTATTTTGTATAAGATCCTTGACTCAGGGTAGACCCTATGTGATGTCCCACTCTTAATTCCCCTCATCATGAATAGAACGCAAAACGTCTTAACTCTTTATAGTGCTTGCAAAGATGCCAGGGAAACCATGGATCTCTGAAAATATTAAAACCAACCTGGGCACAGAAATCCTAATAAGAACTGAGACCTGTTTTTATGGAGAGTGCCTGTGAAAGACTATAGACATCTTTATATAATACAATAACTCTTTGTGTGCTACGTTCCAGAACCTAATGGATTAGTCCATTAAATATGTGGTCTCATACAGTTCTTGTACCAACCCAAGAAACAGATGAGAAAGCTGATGCTGATACCCTGGTTGTAGACCAGTCTGTCCATAGCTAATGCATTATCTATTGACTCTATATCAGCACACTCCAAGAGCTAGTTAGAAATGCTGAATTCAGGTCCCATCTCCGATCTGCGTGTTCTGAGTCTTATTCAATAAGCTCCCACCGAATCCTATGAAGTTAAGGCCTTTCTCTGGCCCTTTCTGACACATTGCCTCTTTAACAAGGCTAGATTTCTGCAGAGTCATCTTCTTTATTGGAAATACTTTAGCAAAGATCCGGTGAGACATCAAAGACAGTGTTTTCACCACTGGCAAAGAGGTGGTTTGATTGCTTTGGGAGGAGGACTCTTTGGCAGAACATCAGAGTTCCGGGCATGCTGCATGTGCTGACATAGGCGATTCCTGGCTTTCCTAGGCTGTACTTGGGAACTGACTGCTGTTCTCATCCAGAAGTAAATTGGATCACAGAAGACAGCTTGTTTTCCTAGAGCCTGTTTGGACTAGGGATTGTTCAACATCTTCTGCAAAGGTCTTTAAGATGGTGGAGGTAGAAGGAGAATGGGGAAGGAACAGGACTTCAATTGACTGCTTTGAAACACAACAGAGTGCAAGGGTTCCCCACTCCTGACCCCACTGCCTCAAGTAAAAAGAAAAAGACCATAAGGCCAGAGAAATTCAGACTCAGAAGCTGCTGTAAGGTGAATGTATAAAGTAGAATGACCTTGCCATAGCTGGTATTGAGAGATAGTCGGTGAATACAAATAACAGTCATTTAATCATTTTCTTACATGTTCCCTGGTTCTGCTGCTGTCTCAGTTGAAGAAGCCTTGAGTGAGGCTTGCTTGAGACTCTGTTCAGTCCACCAAGACAGTCTCAGCTGGGACAATTCTGTATGGTCCAGATGTCTCTCATCCTCCCAGAGGCTAACATGGGCTTGGCCACTTGGTGTCTCAATAAAATTCCAACTAAATTATTAGAAACTAGAACACAGTTTCCATGCTTAAGGTGACCTGACTCACTGTCACTTCTGTTGTGTGCCACTCACCAGAATGAATTAGAGTGCCAGGCTGTATTTACAGACTGGGGAGCATGCTCTACTACTTAATTGGAGGAGCTGCTAGGAGAGAGCATGTCTGGAGATGGGACGGATAACAGGGCTAGGGTACAACCTGTTCCACCTCTACTAATGCATCTCATAGTTCCTTAATAACATTAATTTTTAAAATATGCAAAGTCACAGGTATGGTTATAGCCTTTTCATCCATTTTTTTTTTTGCTTTATCTTCTTCTCTACATCTCTCCTCCAATTACTTCATTTGTACACTTCTGCCTGTTCTGGTTCTTTTCCCACCATCATCTCTCATATATTCTTTTACCCCTTTCTTCGTCATGGTCTCACATCTAGTTTTACTGTATACTCATAGTCATTTGCACATAAGTAGACATATATAAAATTTAGAAGCAGCAGCATTTCACATGTGAACAATAGCATGCTATATTTGTCTCCACAAGTATGTAATCCCCCTCATGAAATAATTTCCAGTTCTTTCTGTATTTCCTGCAAATTTTGCAGATCCAATTTTATTTAAAGCTGAAAATAGTGTATACAGGAATATATTCTCATTATCCAGTAATCTGTTGATGGACATGTCGGCTGATGACTCTTTTTTCCTAGTTTTACTGAATAGAGCATCAATGGATATAAATGTATTGGTGTCCCTGTGGCAGGATTTATATGCATTATATATAACATATAATGCATATATAATATATAATCCATATATAATCCTATGTGTAGTTGTTATATATAATAACTTATATACATATATGCATATGGAATCTTTTTTGAAACAACCATTAGTACACTGGATCTCACTAAAAGATGCTATTTTTTTGCTGCTGTTAATGGAAGAGCTGTTTTGCTATGAATAATTTTGGGGCCTCAGCCTGAATTTTAAAGCTCTAGTTAGGTACCTAAAAAATAAGTGCAATCCATGAAAGAAGTATGAATTTTAAAAATGCACAATTTCAGTGAAATATCCATATAGTCTTATAATGCAGTGAGTGAAACTGAGCAAACTCTCAAGGCGCAACGGGCACCTGGAGCTGTAAATGACGTAAGCTGCTGGTTGGATGGGATTAGTACAACCAGTCTGCGTGTTCGTTTGATATCATTCCTTATAGCTGACACTATGCATCTGTAATGTAGAACTTCTACTCCCAGGCAAAAACAATGACATAGGTTCACCAGAATTATTTGTAATAGTGAGAAATAGTCAAGGCTTCACATGCATCAACTGTATAAACTTGTATGGTTAGTTTTGTAAAGAATATTATACAACATTATACAAGTGAAAAGCAATGATTTGTAACATTTTATAATATGAATTTCACAAGCTATGATGGGGTTGAAGAAGTCACCACTATGGCTTTTAGCTGACATAGTGTTCTATTCCATTTACTTTTGCTCATAAATAAAAAGATAACAATACTGATAACAAAAGTACTGATTTACTGCATAGGGTAGGCTTCAGCAGAGCTACAAAATAGGTTTGGGTGTGTTAGCCATCTTCGTTGTCTTTGTTTGAGAGCTTTATTTTCTAAGTGGAAAGTAGAGCACTTTACAAGCAGACGCACCCTAAGTTTGCATATGAAATGGTTCTTCAATACAAACATTTTAGGAAAGGGAGAGAGAGGAGAGCTGAGGAATGATTGAATCCATGTCCTAATCCAGTTTTGAACTATAATATCTTTTTTCATATCGATTTGTTATTTTTTTATGCTTTTGTTTATTTTTTGAGAATTTCATACACTATACTTTGATCATATTCTTTCTCCTCCCCCAACTCCTTTCAGATCTTCCCCTAATCCGACTTTATGTTCTTTCTCTTTGTTAGAGAGAAATAAACAAACAAACAACAGAAAACTGCACGCGCACACACACACACACACACACACACACACACATACACACACACAAAATAAGCATTGGGTCAGATTTGCCTTGGCCAACTACTCCTAGCCAACTACTCCTGAATATATTGGGCCTGCTGTGGGGTGTGCTGATATAGACAGTCTCACTATGAGATCAAAAATGTACAATATTCTTGACTTCTTCAAGCCCTAATATCTTTGTCTACACTTGTTGATGTTCAGTATAATTGCAGGCTTCTTGAGGATTACATTTGAAGATATGTGCAAAACTCTCTGTGCCCAATAAATGTGAGTATCCTCTTTGCTCTGGAAAATGACTAAAATTGAACTTATTTCCCAGATGTGTGGCATATGTTTTATTGTGATATTACCAGAATCACATGCTCCATGTTGCTTCCCAAAATCCAAAAGTAACAATAATTCAGAATGCTTACTCGTTGACTACTTTTGAGTTCGGGATGATATGTCTAAAATGGGTATAACTCCATACGTCACTCTATCATCATTTTCTAAGCTTTGTTTTCCTTTTGGCTTGGCTGCTGATTTTGCTGTTACTGCATTTTATGTAATCATTAACAGTCCTGTGGAGAAATGGGTTCCTCAGGGGACTCAGAACAGTGGGGTTATTACTTTAATGAATTTACAAAAAAGTACGAAAACTGACTCTATCCAATTTAAGGACTTAGAGTCATTCACCCTTCAGCTTCAAGCTTCAAATGATCCTGAGGCATACATGAATGACTTGTACAGGAACAGCATGTCCTGACTTTTCACTGTTTGTGCCAGAAGCGTAGGCTGAGCCACCGTGGGTGGCATGAGGCTGTAGGAAATCCTGACTGCAGCTTCTCCTGGTCTCATTCTCAAGCTCTTTGCAGCCACCTCATTAGAAAGAAGAGAAGTTGGGAGGCAATTTCAGAGATTCTGAGAGAGTTGGCTGCTCCCCAAAGCGGCTCTTGACAGCAACACTGTGTGTATGCAGGCACCCATGCATGTGTGCATGTGTGCACACACACACAAACACACACATTCACATACACACACATACACACACAACACACATGAGCATGCACATGTACACACACGACACCCCACACAACACGCAACACACACCGCACACCACACACACACACACCACACACACACACACCACACACAGAAACAGACACATGGCCTATGTCTCAAATTCCCACGATGCTACCATTGTTATCCAACCTATGATAAGATTCCCAGGAAGCCACAGATCTGGCATGAGAAAAAGCACTCAACGGGGCTCAGTAACATAAGGAAGCTGACTTCATCTACTCTAGAGCCTTTCTTAGACTTTAACCCTGATCTTCCATATAATGATCTAAAGATAAATATCCATTTAGATGACAAAGGGCACTGTGGTCTACCACAGTGGCATAGCACCTACTTAGCGTGAACAAAACCATTAATTTAGAATAATGAAAACAGTCATGGCTTCAGTGATAAAGCAGTGTATATATGCTGAGCAAGGCACTGCAGCTGTGATGTTGTAGAGTAGGCTTTCCTGCGAGTTATACTCCATTGACATCTGACATTTGGAACCTTTAATGGGCAGTAAGGTTGGAACTGGTTTTCGTATTCTAACCACCGACTTATTTTCTTACACTCTTTCACTGAAGCCCATTAGTGGGTATCACCATGACTATGCTTAATAATATTTTGATGAGCTCAAGGAGGCTGAGGCAAGCACCATAGAAACAAATAGGAACAGAAAAAGATATGTGCCAAGGATCTGGGGTAGAGCGATAGTAAAATGAGATGATATGAGGCTCAAGGCTTGAGTTTCGCTAATTAAAGGAAGTGAGAAAGGGCCTAGTAGGGATAGATTGATAATTTGGTAAAAAGATGTTGATGCCAGATGGTAGGAGGTTATATAGCTTGATCTGTTGAAGAGTAGATATATGAATTTCACCCTAGTTATGCCTACACACCATGCTCAGTCCAGTGGCTACCAGAATGAAAATCACAGATGCTACTTCTGCAGGAGACAATGGTAAAGAAACGTTCCTGTTTAGTGGGGAAGTTGGATGGTGGAGGCTATGAAACAAATAAGAAGTCAAATAGAATGGATGCAAGAAGCTTGACGAGCTAAATTTCATGAATGCTTCGGGTGAGCTAGACAAATATGGAGAAAGGGTCAGTGTGCTAATTCATGGGGATCCTGGGAAGGGGTTGAGAAAGGTGGGTTTCCATTTTCTTAAATGCACTGTTTCATGAGACTATGTCTCTCAAGGTTACATTTCATAGGTGATCTGAAGCATTAAAGACAAAAGAACAAGGAATGTAGAAAATTGAAGGACTTTCGACTTTTTTTTCTTTTGGTTTGGCGGTACTAGATGCGTTTGTCTCGGCTGTCTTGCTTCTTCTAGTATTTTACAAGCAGAGAATCATCTATGCTACGGGAAAAGGCAGGAAAAGATAGAAGGTGCCTTTGAGAGAAGCGAACATGCAATGGGGCAGTCCTGACTGGAGTACTGAAGAAGCCCTCAAAGTCAGACAGAGTGTGTGCAGATCTCTGTGGCAGCATGCTGCAGCGGGCCTCTGGCTCACATCCTGAGAGGGTTCCCCTGGGGTCTGCGGTGGGGCCAGGGCACTTGCATGTCTAAGGAGCTCTGTGGAAGCAGGTGGATACCAAGCAGCTCTGTTCAGTTCTGCTGCTCCTGTGCCTTTGCCCTGGGAACTCTGTGGTCTTTTTGCTGTCAAGAAATATCGGGCTGTTCTAATCTGTTTTCAGGCAGAATCTTACTATGTAGGCTTGGCTGGCCATCTTGGAGCTTCTAAAGTAGAATAACCTACCTCATCTTGAACTCAAAGATTTACCTGCTTCTGCCTCCCAAATACTGGAGGTTATGTTTTTATGAAATTCCAGTCCCATTTCTAATATCTCATTCTCCGTTATGTTTTTCCCCTTTGAACTAAGAAATGTTCAGTAGCTCCCCTGCTCTTTCCCTACACAGCATATACATGGTGCATAAATTATACATGTTGATGTGCAAACTGGTTCACTGAATTCAACTTGATACTTTCCACCTCCATCCAGGGGTTTCCCAATAGCCTGTTTTCTGCATAGTCAGAAACTCATCCAAGATACAATTTACAGACCATACGAAGCTCAAGAAGAAGAAAGACCAAAGTGTCGATGTGTCAGTCCTTCTTAGAAGTGGGAACAAAATTACTCACGGGAGGTAGAGGGTGGGAGGGACTTGGGAGGAAGAAAGGAGGAGGAGAGCAGATAAGGGGGGCAGGGTCAGGTATGAGAGGAGATGGGGATGATATACAGAGGGTCAGGAAATTGAACAGAGATGTGTAGCAATGGGAGATGGGGAACTGGGGGTAGCTGCCCACAAGTCCTAGATGTCTGGAAAGCAGGAGACTCCCAGGACCCAACAGGGATGAAATTAGCTGAAATTCCCAACAAAGAGGAGGGAGAACCTGTAGAGACCATACCAAGAGGTTAGGCAAGGTCCCTGGTTGGGGGATGGGACCACCCACTCATCTCCAAATTTTTAACCCTGAATTGCTTCTGTCTAAAGGAAATACAGAGACAAAGCGTGGAGCAGAGACTGAAGGAAAAGCCATCTAGAGACTGCTGCACCTGGGGATCCATCCAATATACAGACACCAAACCCAGACACTATTGTGTATGCCAAGAAGTACTTGCCTACAGGAGCCTGATATATCAGTCTCCTGAGAGGCACTGCTAGAGCCTGACCAATACAGAGGCTGATGCTTCCAGCCAACCATTGGACTGAGAATGGAATCCCCAGTGGTGGATTTAGAGAAAGGACTGAAGGAGCCGAAGGGGTTTGCAACCCCATAGGTAGAACAATATCAACCAACCAGACCCCCCGAAGCTCTCAGCTACTAAACCACCAACCAATGAACACGCCACATATGTAGTAGAGGATGGTCTTATTGGACACCAATGGGAGGAGAGGCTCTTGGCTCTGTGAAGGCTCAATTCCCCAGTGTAGGGGAACGCCGGGGCAGGAAGACAGCGGGAGTGGGTAGGTGGGAGAGTACCCTCAGAGAGGCAGGGATGGGGATGGAATATGAGGGTTCCAGAGGGCAAACGGGAAAGGTGTTAACATTTGAAATGTAAATAAAGAAAATAGCCAATTTAAAAAAGCTTCCTATTTGTTTCTTTTATCATCCTCCCAAACATTACAACCCCACCCCCAGTTTTCTAGGACTGATAACGACACTTGTAGCCATTTCTCTCAGAGTGTAACAGAAAGACTGCTTTCGCTGCATCCTAATTGAGAAATTGCATCTGGACTGAATCTGCCATGGAATGAGCCAACGAGCCACTTGAAATATCTGTGAACAATTGTAGAAACTTTACAGTGTACCGAAGAGTAAGCTCGCACAAAGAAAGCACATGTTGGGCTAAGCGTGGTGATGTTCTGTCTAGTGGAGGAGCACGTCTTTATCTTCAGTTACACATATTGAAGTGGAGAAGGCTGCAAGAATATTGCATTGTTTAAGTTTCTAAGTCTCACCCAATTGAGGAAAAGGGATGGGATGAATGCAGCAAAATGCTAAAATGTGTGGGACCAAAGTGGCAGCTGTGTGAGTTTTACCGCTCCCCATCTGCTTTCATTTGCACTTGAGAACTCCTATCAGTAAACTAACAATAAATAAAAACAGTAGTCAATAGAAATTGCAATTTAAGGTTCTAAAATCTTGAATGTACATTAAAATAACTGTGCATTTCCTACCGCTGATGAGATTATAGACTTGCTTGGTTTTCAACTTGTCAACTTTTCTAAATTTGATAGTTGCCCAGTTCTCAGGGAGTGGTGCCCCCCCCCCCTTTTATTCAGAATGTGGACAGGCTTGTCTAACTGCTAGAGTATCAGAGGCTGCAGCTTTGAACTGGAAGGAACTCTCCTCACCCTTTGTGAATGGTGTCCTTTGATACTGGTTCTGGAAGGGCTATAATCCTCGGTCTTTGGCAAGAGAAGGTAGGAGGAGGCTTGAGCTCGGCCTTGATGGTTCTGAACTTGAAGCAGCTGTAGAGATCTGGCTCCAGGGCCTGGGGACAGATGCCTGGTTTGCTGTCTGGCTTTGGAGAATATTATGGGGAGACAAAAGGTTTGTCTGTAGCTGTTCTTGGCTACTTTGTGGATTCTTCTTTCTTCCACCCATCTCCACCTCCTTTTCTACCACCCTTTCAGTCCTCTAACACTAGATAGGACTGAAAAAAGGATAGTGAGAAAGGGAAAGAGATCCCTGATTAAAGTCAGGGATCAGAAAGAAGGTAAATTTATCAGGAGACAACTTCCTGCTGATTGTTGGGAGTGTCAAGTTCCTTGGGGGAAAATTTGATCTTTGCTAGCAGGGTATCTAATTTACTGTTCTTGTTGTTTCTTCCCTGTACATGACTACTTAACAAACTTCCACCAATAGCAACCAACTATCATGACCATCAACAACCAACAAAACCCAACTACCAACAACAACCAAACCAAACTGGTCTCTTGGAGCACTAGAATTTATTTCCATACCCTCTGAAGAGCCCCTAGACATTCAACAGTCACACAATTGCAAAAAGAAAAATTATCTGCAGCTGGCTAAAATCACATTTCTGCTAGAGCATGAAGATCATAGTCTGCTTCTGTGGACAAAAGAAAACCACACAGGGCCCAGGTTTTATTTGGATATTTAAGCCGTTTAGCTTGAATCTGTACCCATCACCTGATTGAAGTAACAGAAAAATCTAACTCAACATTAGCATTTTGAAAATAGTTGCCCTGCTGTAGGCAATGCAAACAAGAAAGAGTAAATTTTAATTATAGAAGCATATCTTAGGGTATTTAATATTATGACTTTACTCATTAAAAATTGAATATGGTTTTTACCTAAAATCTTTGTAAAAATACCTTTAGCTACTCTGAACAGAAAGAATATTTCAACTAAAAGTGTCATTGATCTCCACAAATCAGGTTTTCTTGATATAGGTGATTACTCTGTTGAGAAGGACTATGACATTTTGATAAGGGGCAACTTTCAAGCCGATGATTATTAAACTCCAGGGCCCAGTGCTCTATCTGATTTCAAAAGATTAACAAGGAATCACATTATTATTGAGTTCCTATGAAACACTGATGGAGAAAGATGATGGAGAAAGATGTGGCTACCTTTCAGGTGAGTTGCAGACATGTATAGCTGACATGATCCAGACTAAATGTCACTGAGAGGACTCAAGATCACAGATCCATCTTTCACAATTTGATTGATCTTAGATTCATATGGGTGATTTGAAAATATCTAGTGCTTGAATTCCAGCCCTGGTGAATCCCATTCCATTGCCCTGGGGGTGTGGCCTGAGGACCAGGAGCTTGCAAACCTTCCCAGGTACATCAAATATGTACCAAGAGCAAGAATAAGTGTTTTGAAGGGCAGGATCAGTTCCAGCTGGAGGCTCTGGCATCCTGGCTAGCGTCCCATCCTTGCCCTTAAGGGATGCTCTCGTTCTTTCACTATTTCCTTTCCCTTGCCTCTTAGCATTTGTTCCACTTAGAAATTTTTGTCTTTCTTCCTTGAAAGTGAACTAACCACAACAAAGAAAAGGAAGTAAGTGATTATTGCATCCAGGCAGCAGACAACCACCACCAACGATACATATCTAGTTTACGTAAGAGGCTCTGTAAACATGTACTGGATTGAAAGCCAAAGGCATGCTCCTTCCCTCAACCTCTGGACCAAAGCTCAGCCATATGTCAGCTTCGGTCTGAAGGGCAAATCCAGGACATCCTTCCCGGTGGCTGTTACTGTCTCACAAAAGGCTTTAGGAGGAACCATTTAGCCACAGCTTGTTGGTTGGAATGCTCCGTCTTGGCGTAGCAATACTCTCTACCTCTATCTGTTTTCACTCATTTCCCTCACCAAGCGTGAAGCTTTGTAAGTGATTCTGATCTCCAGTGTTCCAAGGAAATGGGACTGTGCCCATTCTGGGCCCACTGAGCTGAGCCTTCAGGAGACTTTCAGACTTCAGCTCCATCTCTTAGAATCCTGCCTTAGTGTTAGATAGTCTGTGCGATCCTGGGAGATGAACAGCTCCGCTAAGTCTTTCCCTTTGGAATGATCCACCAAACCCAGGAAGCAAAATTGTTCCACACTGAAGTTGACCACAGGCACATGGATGAAGGTGATCAAGACCAAGAGAAGGCTATAGAGCTAAATAAGTGGTAGAGGGTGTGCCTAGATGTGCAAGGTCCTGTGTTCCCTGCCTAAGACTGAAGAAATAAATAAAAGAATAAATGAGACTCCAAATGAGCTCGGTGAGAATAGTCAATTTACGGACATACAGATACATGGATTAAACAAATGCTTGGTATTGAACATATTTGGGAGTGGTTCGAATACAACAAAAGGTAATTAATTTACCTAGCATTAGGAATTTGCCCCTAAGTCTTGTGATGGAATTTCTTTTATTTCCTTTCTTTTATTGAAATCAGAATATTTTTAGTGTGTGTGTTCACTCACTCACACACACACACACACACACACACACACACACACTGCAAAGATGTTACAAGAATGCTTCACAATGCTTCAGTGATACTTTTTCCAAATTTTAAGAAAACAAACATGAATATTAACCAGGTTGGTTTTCAATAGGAGACAAATCCTTATGTTGTACATACAAATACATACTGACAGCTTCTTTAGATAAAGAAAATTGTAGTGTTGAAATTTTTTTTTTATTTTCACCAGGATAGTGTTGAGCCATTAACTTGGAAGTTTTACAGTGGAGTTTCCTTCTGCCCCAAGAACTTTGAGTCTGAATGGTTTGTGTGAAATATTTGGGTCTAATAAACATCCGTTCTTTTGTGTTACCTAGACCTACGATAAACTCCTGTGAACTAAACAGCACTACTGTGTTTTATTTTTATCCAGTATCTTGGCCATAGGTATTATCTTAATCCTCTATTAGCTGTCTTGTCTCACCATACTGTACTCCAGGAGAGATTAGGAATCCTTACTCATCATGCTATTCCCACACCCCCAGTGCTAGCACATGGAAAATGTCAATGGACATTCCTTTCATAAATGCTCTGTTCTTGCCTCTTAGAAATAACATGGATTTATTTCCACTCTGAGCACTGCATGACTGACTGAGAGATATTTAAGCAAATGTAGATAGAAAAGGCATACAATTTATAGAAGTCAAACATTTTCAGTGAACAGTTTGTAGAAAATTACCTGGTTATTCTTTGCCTTCATATGTGTCCATATTTCTATTATTACACAAGAGTACATGTCACATTGTCACCAACCCTGGCTACAAAGAGATAAGCAGGTCCTGGTGATTGTTTTGGAAACAGACGTAGATGATTTTTTTCCATTCCGTGGGACCCAAAACAAACCACAGCCCAACATGTCAGCAGAATTTGACAGCGGAGTTTAGAAAGCCTGAAATCTACAAGCTCTGAAGACAGCCAATTAACAAAGATTAAAGCCCAAGCCTGACTCATACACCTATTGGAAATGCCAGGCACTGTCAAACAGTATCCAATCTTGTTTTGCAACCAGGCTAATGCTCTGTGCATTGTGGGGGCTGGAGATTGGAATTTCATTTTTAAAAGAAGCATGTAAAACACTCTGCTTCCCATCATGAAGGGTAATGACTAGGTTCCAGCTATGCTCTCCAGTCGCAAATGATTGAACCTGCACTAGGTCACAAAATTGGAAATGTCTTAACATGCATTAATTGCTTAATGACTGTGTTGTCTGCCTGAAGAGGGTGGGGTGGTATTTAAGTTGCTTAATGACTTTACATTTTCCCATGGCAAAATCCTTGTGATTTGGTGATACTATAATTAGAGAGTTACATAAACAAAGCCTTTGGGAAGGAACAAACTTGCTTCCTTCTCGGGAGAGAATCTTTGGTTCGTTCCAGCTGCTGAGACTGGTACCCTCCAACCGGAAGAAACTGCCGCCCCCAACAGCAACTCTCTCTCTCTCTCCAGGGTTTACAAATCCACCTGTTTTGAACTCTGTTTTGCATTGCATGTTGGCTTTGAGACTGGGGAGATTTAAAAGAAACACATTTGATTCGTAAACGTTTCAAATTCTGTTAAATATGATTAATAATTATGAATGGTATGTGTCCAGTAAAGTGAGTGCGTCCAATGTTCATTATTGTATAAAGAAGAACCTTTGAAGTCATATATGATTTGCTCTCCTATGTAGCAGAAGGAATATTCTCCAGGAACAGTCATGTCAAACTTCTTACCCACAGGTCTCCTAGTAATGAAAGAACTCCTAGTACTGGTGGGAACATGGCATTATAACTGCAAAAGAGAGCAGCAGTAGTCCAGAGGGCATGGAAACAGAGCTTAGCTTCATGACAATTTGGACAAAGGGAGTTCTTTTCAGGTCTCCTACTGCAAACCTCTTTAAATGGTTTCAGCTACAGGAAACAGGGAACCAAGGACAAAGTGTCCTCTAATTTAACACTATGCATTCATACTGACTTTTCTTTAATTTTCTAGGTTTTAATTTTTTGCATGGTGTCTCTTTTGCTCCATTTGGTGGTATGTTATTGTTTTCAGGGTTCCAAGTTTCCCACAGAGAATTCATGGCCTGTCGTCAAGTGAAACCAACTACTAATTATCGGTGCCCCCGCTCCTTTTTCCTTCATGTATTTGTGGATTTTCAGATTTCAGGTGTTTAAAAGCAAACTCTATGAAACTTTGATTTACACATCACCTTCCAGTAAAATCACCTTCCTGTTCAGTTGCAATCACTGGTGTTTCTGGTAAATCTAGAACGACAGGAGAGGACCTGGGGGCCTCTACCTTAGAGGCTGTGATAGGTTCATGACCTCCCTAAGTCAAATCCTTTGCACTCCGAGTCTCCAAAACTCTTCCCACAAAATGACAACTCCGTTTGCCCTGACCTTAAATCTTGACTATGCTGTCACTTGTTTCTGTCAATAGAGTGTTCAGAATTGCTCTAAACCAGACTTCAAGAGATCTAGTATGCTGCTTTATTTTCTCTTAAAATTTGCCACAGCCACCACGCGGAAACAGCCCATACTAGACCTTCTGAGAGGAAGAGATACACTATGCAATTTCAGGAGTCACCATCATGACCAGCATTTAGTAATCTATACATTGTTGACCTTACATATGTGAAAAACCAATCAAGGTAATCTGGGATGCTTCCAAGGCCACAGATCTGGGCAGCAGTGAGTTCCCCCAAGTCTGGAACCTCTGGATGGCATGCAGACTCAAGAGACCCGAAGGGTGTCTCTGAATCCTGAATTCATTTTTATATACTCATATTCAATGCGCAGCACCACCTAGGAGTTTGTCAGACAGTGAATATCCTGGTCCCATCTTGGAATTACTGAACCAGAGTCTGTGGAAGAAAGGAAGACACACAAGTAGTTACCACATCTGAAAATTTTTCTGTGTGATCTTCAAACTGGTATAGAATTTGGGTGCCAAAAATGGAAGTCAACTATTGATAACTTGCTACAATCACCCCAATACGCAGGGGTTTACATGCATGTATGTACATGCATGCACTAACACAGACTCAGACACACACACACACACACACACACACACACACACACACACACACACACACATGCTATGAGAACAATACAGATCTACAGGGTTGTTTTTGTTGACTTAAAGTTGAGGTATGTGTGTTGGCCCTCTAGCTATTAATTTGGGCTATTATATGAGCTTATATCATATAATGTTTATTATAACTTGGCTGTTCTATGTTCTTGTCTATTTAAATTCCTTAGAGATACTCACCCCAAAATATCAGAATATACTGCTTTGTTTCAAGACAAGAATCTAAAGATGCTATTTTGGCGAGCATTTCCCCTGTGGCTTCCCACTGAAGCTGTAGCATTGCGGCATGAGATTTTCTCTTGTACAGTAGGCTTATGTGCTAATCCAGACTTAGTTGTTTTTGAGTCAGTCTTACTCCCTCGGATTCAGGAAGTCATATGTCAGGGGTGATTTTTGTCTGAGAGAGTCCTGGTTCTGCCAGTTACTCTTGAATATTTATTGATGACATCTACTTTCAAGCTTGAGTGATGAATTTAAAAAATAAAGTATGTGAGCATGTTGGCTCACAGCTACAGCAGCATTAGTTGAAGAAGAAGAAAAACATATTATTACACGAAAACATGTCATGAGGGATTAGTATATCTAAAACTGCTTTTCTTCTAGACCATTTCAGGTACTTACATTTGCTTTTAATCTTTTTTAATGTATCTTCCACTGGTTAGAGTAAATAAAGCTAACCAATTCACGGATTTTCTTTAAACAACTGGTAGCTCTCCATTAAAAGGTACTGAAAAGATTTAAAAGAGTAACTCTAGGAGAATCATGATGCTTCACTTTTACTAAGATCTTAGAAAGGAACAAACCAATCTAATGGTGACATTTTTCCAAGACTCAAATCAGAACAAATGATATTATAATATAAAAATAGCTTGAATAAATAGCCTCTAAATAACAGTCTCCATAAAACTGAGGACAAAGTCTATTGCTCATTAAATAGGAAATAGGAAACACATAGATGAACAGAAGGGGTTGACATGGGAATTATGGGAAATCCAGGGGGGATTGTCACTGACAAGACTCCAGTTTCATGAACACAGCAAGCCCTTTTCTAGCTACCTTATACATAATGTTGTATTTGTAGAAAATATATATATATGCTTATTTTAGAGTATATGTATATATGTATATATGCATTATATATATCCTACTTTGTAAATGATGAAGATGATTCAGAAAGATTGAGTAGCTTAACCCAAGTCATACAGATTTGGCTGCAAGAACAGGATTTTAGACTCAGGTCTATTTTTAAATCCATATGCTTTCAAGACTCGTTTTTTATTTTTCATTTTTGTTTTGTTTTGTTTTTCATGATGGCATACTACAGGTTGGCATGTTGCTGGCAGGAGATATAAGATTTGTTTAGAGATGTATGACATGGGAAGCAGCATGAGCATCTGCTGGTTATTCTTGTCCTTAGGATGATGCTACAAGGTCTGATAAATATCTCTACATAAAATAGTTTTTGAAAATCAAAAGTCTATTCCTAGGGAATTCAAATATATATAATGGTAGTATCTGTGTCTTGCTTTTGTTCCAAATATACCATCATTTTCCCTTAGGACTTGTCTTTCTTAGAGTTTTATTGCTGTAAAGAGACATCAGGACCAAATCACCTTTATAAAGAAAAACATTTAATTGGGTCTGGCTTACAGTTTGAGAGATTCAGTCCACTATCGTCATGGTAAGAAGCATGGCAGCATTCAGACTGACCTGTTGCTGAAGAAGGGGCTGAGAGTTCTACATCTCGTTCCTCAGGCAGCAAGGAGAGCTGCTCCACTGGGTGTGGCTTGAACATATGAGACCTCAAAGACAGCCTCCACCATGAAGCACTCCAACAAGGCCATACCTCCTAATAGTGCCACTCCTGTACTGGCCAAGCATTCAAGCACATGAGTCTGGGGAGGGGGGAGGGTCATACTTATTCAAACCACTATAGAACTGTAATCATACTTCCCATTTGCTCTAGAGGGAGGTGCAGCTCTCATCTGAGTCAGTTCTTTATGAGCACAGCTAGAACCTAGGGCACTTAGTGACTTTGATCACACTATTCAAGAAATGTGAGAGATCCATGAAAAAAATGTCTCCAAGTACTATCTCCCAGCAAACCTCTTTGTTCTAGCTACGGCTCGGTAGCAAATAGTCCCATGTTTAGTTACATAAAACCATAGACCTTTCATTATGTTATGGGACCCAATTCATCAAGACTTTAGGCAGTAAGCAAGCATGATTAGGACTTTCTGTCTCAGTTTTGTTCTCTGGCCTTCAGGTAAGAGGACAAATATCTGAGGAAGATGTAGCCCCATGTGAGTTGCATCTAGAATCATATGGAACTTTCTTTTTGAACATGTCTATAGCTCAGATGAGATTACATCAATACTGAGCTAAGCTGAGCCTTACTCTTCTTCTGAAGGTTTAATTATTGTGCTCCTCTATAATATTGTTTTATTTAAGATAATTTTATACAATATATTTTATCACATTTTTCTTTAATTCCTCCCAGATCATCCTTGCCTCCCTACCCACCCAACTTTATGTCATTTCACTTTCTATTTATCTAAAAAAGAAATAAACAAACAAAGCAAGAAACATACACTTGGCCCTTCCAAACAGGAAAACAAAAAGAAAAAGCAAACAAAAATAAAAAAGCAAAAGACCATTGAGGATAAAAACAACCCAAACAGAGAAAAATGATACAAACTCTGCAAAAAAATAGTTTCAAGTTCATTTTGTGCTGGCTAACTTTCTGAGTCTGGTTGCTATACCCAATGAGTCTTCATTGAAGAAAACTAACATTTCCTTTGCCAGTGGTATCAATTTCAAACAGCTTCCTGCTTAAGAGAATTTATGAACATTTCCCACTTTCAGTTCTGGGACTTTGTCTGGAAACTGTATAAGTCCTGTATGGTCCCACAGTTTATGAGGTCATATGTGTATCAGTCATGTTGTGTCTGGAAGATACAATATCATCCAGTAGAATCACCTTTGGTTCTTACAATCTTTCTGCCTCCTCTCTTACATAGATACTTGAGCCTTAATGTGGATGACTTTGATGAAGTTATCCCATTTAGGACTGAGTGCACTATACCCTTTCACTCAGAATGTTTTCTATTTGTGGGGTCTGTATTAGTTCCTATATACTGCGAGAAGATGCTTCTATGATGATGGCTACTGAGACACTGATCTATGCATATAGTAGAATAAGTGTCATTAAGAATAATTTTATTGCTATGTTTCTTTAACAACATAATAGCATTTAGTTTTCCCCTAGATACATAGCCTATCTAGACTCTGGCTTCTGTTCACTTCAGCAGTGTAAAGTTTATGTTGTAAGTACAATCAGAAAGTAGTTGACTAATCCAATAAATCTGTGCCAGTATTGCACAGTATATATTGCAAGCACGTCACCATTTTAGGTGGAAAATTTTGTAGCTAGGTTATTGATTATTTTCCTCCTCATGGTGCTTTTCGGTACCATGAACAAGAATCAGTAGACTGAAAAAGAACTGAGCTGTTCTCTTAGGCAAGAAAAGCAGACACCTTTTCTGATTATTTGAATGAAGCAGGACTGAACGTAAATGTGCAAATATTTGTGGATATAGAATCCCACGTGGCTATGCCAGGAATGGTATAGTTGTATCTTGAGGTAAATTTATTCCCATGGTTTCTGAGGAACCATGACACCGATTCTTACAGTTTCCATGTCCAGTAGTCATGAATAAGTGCTCCCTTTTGCAGAATCATTTCTGACATGTGTAATCATTTGTTTTATTGAACTTGGCCATTCTGACAAGTGCAAAAGAAAATTTTAAAGTAGTGTTAATTTTCATTTCACCGATGGCTGTGGATGTTAAACATTTCTTTAAGTGTTTTTCAACCATTTGAGTCTCATCTTTTGAGGACATTCTCAGTTCTGTACCTATTTCTAAAAATTGAGTTATTTGTTTTCTTGATGTTTAATTGGATCCTTGTTGTTGTTTGAATATTTTAGATACTCGATATTAGACCCATAGCTGCTAAAGCTCTATTCCCATTGTGTAGTCTGCCACCCTTCCTGAATGATTATGTACTTTGCTACAAAGACATGACAGACCCTTTATTAACCCTTGTTATAAGTGCCTACCTATGCTACTGGTGCAATGTTTAGATAGTTCTTTCCTTTGGCAATGAGTTCAAGCCTCATATTCCCCACATTTTCTTTCTATCAGATTCAGAATATCTCACTTTATATTCAGGTATCTGATCCATTTGTAGTTAAGTTTTGAGCATGATAGTCATGGATCAATTTGCATTTTTCTACATAGAGCCATCTAGTTTGACCAGCACCATTTGGTGAAGGTGCTACCTTTTGTGTATTTGTGTGTGTGTGTGTGTGTGTGTGTGTGTGTGTGTGTGTGTGTAAAAACAAAGAAACCAAACAAATATCCATAGATGTATAGATCAATGTCCATGTCTTCAATTCAATTCCACTGACCAATGTGGGTGTTTTTATGCCAAATACAAGTCTTTTTTATTCCTACATCTCTGTAGCACACATATAAACATGGGATAGTGATGAGTCCAGCAGTACTGTTTTTATTCAGGATTGTTTTAGCTGTCCTGTTTGTTATTGTCATTGTTGCTATTGTTTGATTGGTGTGTGTGTGTGTGTGTGTGTGTGTGTGTTGTGTGTTGTGTCTTTGTATACTTGTGTGTGTTTGTTTCTTTTTATGTTTGTGTTATGTGGGTATATCCTTGGGAAGATAGCAATTGTCCTTTCAGTTTCTGGAAAACACAGTGTTGGACTATTGATGGGAACTGCCCTAATCTGCAGACTGCTTTTGTAGTGCAACCTTTCCTGCTGTATTAATCATACTGATTCATAAGCATGGGAGATATTTCCATATTTTTGGTATTTTGGTCAATTTCAGTGAGTTTCTGACAGATAGTGGCTGGGAATGAGATATTCATCTTCATTCTGGCACAACCAACTGTCTATGTAGTGCCATGAAAAGGAACTGAGCTTTTCTCTTAAAATCTCTATATTGGCTTCTTCATTTCCTATGGCAGGTTGGTTCTAAGAGAGAGTTAATCCATATCGATACTTTTCCAGTCCAGATTCAGTTACAATCAACTAATTTGAAAAAATTCTGAAATTAAAATCCAGAAGCTTCCAAGTGCACCTTGATCTACATAGTATGATGGAAACCCTTCTTCTCCAAAGTTCCTCTGGTTGTGTCGCGTTCCTTTGTCTAATAGGACCATGCTATTTACAGTACCTGCCTGTCAGTTAGGCATCTTCCTAATCAGATGAACTGTTCATCAACAGTGCTGATGTTTGAATAATCTTTTTATTTAGGAATGGTCCTGGAGCGTAAGAATAATGATGTGGCAATTACTTTTGAGAGTCTCTCACGGAGCCTAGACCTTGAAATTACTCTGCAATCTCAGTTGGCTTTAAAATTTTAACCTTGCTGCTTCAGCCTCGTGAGTTCTGGGATTACATACCTATATCGATAATGCTAAATATGTTGTAAAACTTGTGCTGTGAAGTGTTCTTTAACTGCAATAAAGTAGTTTGAGAAAGAGAATATATTCACATAATAATGTTACAGTAATTCCTTTCTATTATTAGTTATTGTTGACTCTTAGTGTACCTCATTTATAATTAAACACTAACATGAACACATATGTATAAGGAATAAATATACTACAATGTTGGCATGGTAGTGTGAACCCATAATCCTAATAGAAAACCAAGGCAAGAGAATTGAGCACTCAAGGCTTTCTTGGGCATTGGTGTTAATTATAGAGTATGGATGAGTAATGCAGAGCTCTGTGCTTCGTGTTGGCACTGGGGATCTTAGGAGATATCTTTAATGGGATAAGTATATTCTATGGAGAATTCCAAGGAAAATATTCTAAGAGAATCAAAAGGACACTGCAGAGACTTTAAAAAGTTACAGGGGTGTCACTGCCACCACTTGATTGACTGATACAGTTAGAAGCCTATATGAATTGAGAAGCTTACAGTGATACCTCAGCCATGAACAGGGTACCACATTGCCTTTCGTTATCCCATCATCTTAGGCTGAGACTTCACACAGCTGGTCAGTGAGTGTGCTGTGATGACGTGGTCATGGTAACACTGGGCATAAGTCTAAAGAGGAATACCCCAGGGGGAAGGGACACATCACAGTGAGCTATGTAGTATGAACATCATCAGTTTTTCACTGATTGCGATGACTTGGCTAGCTAGTTAAGAGTATTGGTCAGTCCCTTTATCTTATTTTCAAAAGGATCTTTGATGTGCTGCCTATGGGGAGTGTGGAACATGTATGATATGAGCCGGAAATAGTAAGGTTACCTGGAAATTTGTTAGAAACACAGAATTTTGAAATCTTAATACAGGATACTGGATCCTAAACAGAACCCAAACAACTGAATTTGACTCTAAAAAGTTTACTGACATTATATGATTTGAAGTTACTACTGAGTCCAGAATGATATTCTAGGCCAGATTCTGCTGATTCTGGTTTTGTTCTTGTCTTCTCCTTCTCCTTCTCCTTCTCCTTCTCCTTCTCCTTCTCCTTCTCCTTCTCCTTCTCCTCCTCCTCTTCTTCCTCTTCCTCCTCCTCTTTCTTCTTCTTCTTCTTCTTCTTCTTCTTCTTCTTCTTCTTCTTCTTCTTCTTCTTCTTCTTCTTCTTCTTTCTAAATTTAAAAGAATATTTTTATTGCTTAATTGGGAATTTCACATTATGAACCTTGAGCATGCACTCACCTCCCGGTCCCCCCACATTTGTCACCCCTACCCTTGGAATGCCCTCACAGGAAAACACAAAAGAAGAAGAGGTAGAGGAGAAAAGGAGGAGGATGAAGAGAACAAGTCTAATTCTTGTTGGCCATATAGTCATTGAAGCTAAAACTCTGGGTTACCAGCGCCTCATAGAAAACTGAATTCTTCCCCACTTGTACCCCTGCCAGAAGCTATCAATTATGGAGAGATATACATCAGCACCCTTATCGCAATATTACAGAGTTCTCTTAGATGACATTTTATCTTGGCTGTTCCTTTGGGGGGTGGTTTTGTGTTGTCACAAAAGACTTCTATGTCCCTCTTTCTCAACTGTGAGTCTGAAGAAATCACTACTCTGTCAAAAGTAGCTTCTTTGTTCTTTATAGTCAGTGAAATCCTGGATCATGAACTTATGCATGTTTTGTGGCCATAGTGTATACCATGGACATCCATACGATCTCCAGCAGCACATGTGCCATGGACTTCAGCATGATATCCTGTGGTAGTACAGACCACAGTCATTAGCATGGCTCTCTATCTACCACTGCAGGAGCCAGACATGATCACAACCCACAAGAGCAGCACTGGCCCAAAACTTCAACAAGGCTTCAGTTGTCAGTGTAGGCCACTCACATCAACCTGGCCTCCTGTGGTAATAAAGCCTATAGATATCAACAAGGATTCAGGCTGAAGCACTTACCATGAACATTCACATGGCATCAGTAGTAACATGGGCCATGAATAATGAAACCAGATCCCAGGTAAAGTAGGAGGCAGACCCAGGCATGGGGCTCGGTGCATCATGGCTCTGGACATCACAATGGTCTAGTCCACATTCTAACACACTTAAAAAAAACAGTTACCAGTTAACCTTTTAGCAATATTACCTCTGTCATAGATGTCCAACTTGACTCCGACCTCAGAAGGAATGCATAGTGTTTTTTCTAAGATACGGAAGAAGTCAAGATTGCTACTTTCACTTCTCTGTGGGATAGAAGACTTAGCAGGAGCTCAATCAAACATTCCACGTTTACAGATGCCATGACTGTTTTAAAATGAAAATATTATCAAAAGGCTGAGGAAATGATAAATAGGAAACAACATTTAGTTGTAAGTGGTTCTGGAGAGACCATGAAGCAGATGCAGAAGAATGAAAGTGAGAGTAGACAGGGGGATGTCAGATCTGTGTCTTTTTCCTGAATAAAAATCAATAGAAAATGGACAAAGGACTTTAATGTAAAAATAATAGCAATGTAAATTATATGACTATGAATCTGCAAGGAATCCCATCTCCTTAGAAGAAGATTGGGGCATACAACCTTTGAGAAATTCAATTTTGTGTCTAATTAGATTTCCTTGGATGCTTCTGATTTATAAATATATTTCAATTTTTAAAGTAAGACATTTAGATTTTTAAAAATTTAGATGATTTTATCTTTTTCTGTTCATTTACTCTACTAAATTAAGTAGTTTCCATACAGTGAATTTGGAGTTCTGAGTGAAAGGAATGATGTTACCTTTATATGAACCACCTTAAAACAAAGCAAAATGCAAATTAGACAAATTATTTATCTCACTCTAATACCCAAATCAGTTGTCTACCCATTATTGCAGACCTCAGGATCTAAGGAAAATTTCGCTTTTATATTAGAGAATAAATGCTTCTGAACTTTTTAAAATATGATTTGCTTTGTCGTTAAAAAAACTAAAAGACTGTTAGATTTCAAAGTTTTGATTTGCACTTGAATTTTAGATTGTACTGCTTTAGTTTCATTTTAAACATCTATCAGTTCTACTTTTAACATAATTATTTCATTAGGATTTAATTTACGTTTATGTGCCTATGTCTGTGTAAAATCATGCATAAGTGTGCTCAGTGCCCTCGAAGGTCGAGAGGTGACACTGAATATCCTGGAACTAGAGGTATAGGCAATTGTTAGCCAGCAGTCATTGATTCCGGGAACTGAACTTGGGTCCTCTGAAAGAACAGTATACTTAGCCATTGATCCACGTCCATTTTGTATTGAGTTTTATTCAGAGTGAAAGACAGAGATATTTGTTTTCATGTTGTCTATTATCAGTGGTCTGCATGGGCTTCATGATCTCTCCAGAACCATTTTCTGAATGTCATCTTCTGTTTGTCATTTTGATGATATTTTCATTTTTAAATGGTCATGACATCTGTAAACATAGAACATTTGACTTTTCTCTTTCTAATCTTCATGCTCCCTTTCTTTCAAATGTGTAGTAGATAATTCTTCTATCCCAAAGAAAATAAGTGAAAATCATAGTCTTGACTTGCTTCAGATCTTAGAAAAAATACTTTCAGCCTTTTCCAATTTAAGATAAGATTGCTTGTGGGCAGCTAGTTTGAAAAGATATTATTTAAAAGACAATTAAAAATATTGACAATATATGTTGAAGGGAAAATTCTTTTGTAAAAGGAGGGTTAGCATGAAACTAGCTAGTTGGGAGACATTAATATAGTATTTTTAGCTTTTGCTTTTGGTTTTTTTTTTTTTTTTTTTGAGCTGAGGACCAAACCCAGGGCCTTGAGCTTGTTAGGCAAGTGCTCTACCACTGAGCTAAATCCCCAACGCCCTATTTTTAGCTTTTAAATGATTCTATATGTCATTATGAAGTGTCATTAAAAAACGAAAAATACTATTTAATTCAACAATCCCATAACTGGGAACATACTCATGGGGAATGAAATCAGAACATTAAGGATCTTATTAAGGATCTTCAGATTACTTGCTGGTCACTGTGATATATATATATATATATATATATATATATATATATATCACAAAATGAGTTATCAATCAATAAATGAATGAGGAAAATGAGATATTTATCATGAAAATATACATTCATGAAATGAGATTAAATATAAAATTTCCCTCATAGAGTAATTATTGGACATTTTTCCTTATTTGGTTGTATCATTTGGGGAGGTTACAGAAACTAGGAAGTGGGAACTAGCTAAGGTAGGTAGGTCAGTAAGGGGGAGGTTGGAAGATATTCGCTATCCATGAAATTTCTGCTTCACTTTCTGATTTTAAGATTGTAATATAATTGTATCATTCCCCCGATCCCTTTCCTTTCTCCAAACTCTCCTTTGTACTATCTCCTTTTTCTTTTGTCTAGAAAAAACATACAAATACTTTGTTACCTGGCATCTTTAAAAAATAAACCCAGCTTTTGGATTTTCTTTCTTCCTTCTTCCCTCCCTTCTTTCTTTCCTTTCCTTTCTCCCTTCCTTCCCTTTTCCCATCTCCATGTCCATTTCTCCTACCTTTCTTCTTTAACTTACTCCTTATATTCATCCTTCCACCTCCACATCAGCTTTTCTCTTTTGAATCAACTATGTTATGATCAGTGCTAAGTAAGGAACTTTATGTTCAAGAAAAAAACATGACTCCTGTCTTAAAATGTGTCCTCTCTGAAGATGTATGCACATTAATGAAACCATCACAAATAAGTTTCAAAATGCAACTGTTTTAAATATAGCTCTGATACTTGATACTATCTATAACTTGAGTAACTTCCCTAATAATGTTGGAAGGGAAAGATCCTCCTAAGAATGTTCTGATGAGCTTGGAATGTGCAGGAAGAATGGGTACTAGAAGATGTACCCATTGATTGATGTTTCATGCAATAAATTGTTATAGAAGAGAAGAGATATGCTAGAGCTCGAGTTGAAGTCAACGTGGCTGAAACAAAGACAAGGATAACTCAGAGACACCGCTAAATCACAAGATCATTTGGTCATATTTGTCCTTATTATAAGAGACTTAGAGTTCCCTAAGAATGCCTCTAAGATAAGATGAGAAGGAAGCAAAATAGATGTAGTTCAAGTAGACTGATTTAAAAGACTAAGCAGAGGACAAATGATCACATATGGCACTTAAGCTATGGAAATTAATATAAAATGTGCATTCTGCAAATGTGAAAGAGAACATAAAATGGGCTTGCTGGATTTGAATGTGAAGGACGATAATTAGGAAATAATGGCTTCAAAGGTCAGCATAAACTCCTGGATTGTAAAACTACAACAAGAGCTTTGGCATTAATGAAGATGAGGTGCTAGAAGAGACTCAGAAAGATGATACTGACATATTCATGGTCCTGCTGTATTTTAAGTAGTTGTTACCATGTTTAGTATTCATTGGTCAAGTGATTAGGACTAAGTCTTGAACTCAATTATGTCCTCTGTATTAGACTACATCCAGTATAGTATTTTTCTAGACAAATATCATAACAGATAATGTTTAAAAAGTGAGATATTATGCAATAGAATTCACACTAGTAGTTACACAAATAACACAAATTCCATCAAACTTTCTGTAGATAGTGGTTGACTTATTTTATTAAATTTTGCCTACATTTAAATGGATGCAAATTTGTGTCTATGTGATACAATACTGGAACACACAATTTTGACAGATCGCTTTTGGAAGTCACAAACTGTCCTGAAATGATTATAAGTGCAAAGGTCCAGGAACAATTAATAAATAATGAGGTAGATTTTCTTTCTCCATAATGATTTCAGACAACACTTTCTAGCAACTAGATATTTCAGTTCCAATACCCATTTCCCATGGGAGCTTCCACGAGTTCAACACCTGGAAACCCATCACCCAGGAAAATAAGATCAGACAACTTAGTGGATAGAGACAGTGTTGATAATTATACAACCATGTGTATAGCTCTGTTCAGTAGTCAAGGTTGAGGAAAACCACGATTTTCTGATAGGAAGTTTCATCTGTGACCTACCTTATAGAGGCACCTAGGGAGGTATTTATAGAAAGGACCTTTGCATTTCTCATCTTTTTTCCAATTGAAGTTTAATGACCAAATGAAGAGGAAGCACGTCTCCCTTCTTCATGCTTTTGGGTAGCAACTAGACACATTTCAAAGTCTCTGAATTAGGAATACTCCATGTTTTTTAGATCTCATATCTATAAAAAATAATGAGGCTAGAATCTTGACAACTGTGTTTCATATGATTAATATTTGGGGTTCAGATAAATAAAGCATGTGAATGTGGAAAACAATGTCTTAAGTAATCTTGCTCAAAGTTTGACATTCGGACCAGAAGTGCACAGGACCACATGGAATTTTCAGCACAGCCAGATTCGCAGGCTTTCCAGACCCTATCGTTAAGATCTCCACATGGTTCACTTGCCCATTGAAGACGGAGGCATGATCCTAAAACCATGTTTCCCAAAGAAATGCTGTAGACAGACAATCTCATAGTGGATCATGAAACAATTAAACAATAGTTTGCTCTTAATCTTATAAATCAGTCTGTTGGATGTGGCCTGAAATGTTTTATAAGGAACCTGTTGACTCGGATACAATTAATAATGTATGAGAATCTTGGATTTATAAGTAGACCTAGAACATTAACTCTAGATTGTTTGCTTGGGGACTTCTGAGAAGCTGGTCAAACACCAAAAGGCAAACATCAGCTAGACTAAAGTGTCACCCCATCCAAACACTTATACATACTCCACGTGGGTCTTCATAGTTCAGAAATCCCTACTCACGGATCAATGTGTTGAGTATGCAATCAATATGTTGAATCATAGTGTAATGGTGAAAGAGATTTCTGTCCCCCTATTCCTTTAAACCTGCTTGATGTGAGAGGATCAGTGAATGTCTTCTCTACTCTAAAGTAAAAATATTCATAATCTCCCTTAAAATAAGCATCAGTCATTTTCAGTCACAGTTATAATTGAATATGTAATAATGCCTACTCCTTAAAAATAATTGAGTAGCTGCACTAAATTTATATGAAAATATACTTCCTTCCTAAAGTGTTTGGATGCAGATGGAACATCTGCTTTTAATTTATTACATTTATTTATTTATGTAATATATACACATGCTTATATGTATATGTATATGATTGCCTTGGATGACAGAGGACAACCAGTAGGAATGCATTAGTTTTTACTCTTTATCATCAGGTTCTCAAATAGAACTCAAGTGGCCTGGCTTAGTGGCAGGCTCTTTTACCCACTGTGCTCTCACCCATCAGCCCTTATCATCCATATGCATGTACACTTAACTTCTAATGCCCCCTACCTGCATACACATCACTAATATTTTTTAAAAGATGTGGTAATTCCTGAAACTTTAGAAAGTCTAAGGAGGAATTAACATACATCCTTATCATACACATACAATAAGATCCGTCTAATGAAATTAAATGAATTGTACTTTGGGCCTCTAAATTATGGTAGTACTGCTTCAGGCTCCTGAGTGCTGAGCTTGTGGGCATTAACATTGGTGGTTAATTTCACGTACTGTCCTAGTTGTAGCTACTGTTATTGTGATGAAGTACCATACCCAGATTAACTTGGGGAGGAAAGGGTTTATTTAGCTCACACTTCCATATCCCTGTTCATCATCAAGTAAAGTCAAGACTGGAATTCAAACACGGTGGGAAGTGGAAACGGGTGCTGATAGAGAGGTCGTGGAGGAGTGTTCCGTACTGGCTCTCTTATCGTGTCTTGCTCAGTCTGCTTACTTATCGAACTCAGGACCACTTGCTCAGGGACAGCATCACCAAAAACGGGCTGGACCCTCCATCTTCAGTCTATCAGTCACTAATTAAGAAGATGTCCTATAGGGTTGTGTATGAAAGAGTCTTGTGTAGGCGTTTTCTCAATTGAAATTCCTTGCTCTCTGATAAATATACCTTTTGTCAAGTTGACAAAACTTGTCAGGATGCCTAGCAAATTCTTTTTTTAAAACTTTTTATTGATTCTTCATGAACTTCACATCATGTGTTCCAATCCTACACATCCCCTGTCTCTTCATACCCGGTCTCTGCCCTTGCAATCTTATCTCCAGAAGAAAACTAAAGAAAGGGAGGAAGAAAGGAATAAACAAAATTAAACAAAACAAAAACAATCTCACCATGGAAGCTGCAATGTGTCAGTGTGTCACACTGTATGTCCTTTTATCCAAACATATTTACTTGCTAATAATCATTTCAATGTGTCATTGGACTGTAAAGACTGACTCCACTATCAGTACTGGATCCTTACTTGGACTCTTCTTGGCTATCCTGCTATTGTCCTATGCCATAGAGCTCTTGCAGCTTTAATTCTGTAGAACCATCCCCTCCATGTGCCCCAGCAGTTCATAGATGGAGTTAGCCATTGGGATGGGCAACTCAAAGACCTGAATCTGGGCCTGGGTATTAGCTGAATTGGTCAGCCTGCCAGCTCTCCTGCACTACACCGCCAGAGCAAGCTCTGTAGCATTATCCCAGCCAGTTCCCTCAATGCTGCTACACGCAAGGGGCAGGTTCAGTTCTCCTGTTCACATTCCTTCAGGGACAGCTCACCTATTTCCACACCACCAGAGTCAGCTCTACTGTGCTGACTGGCTGAGGTACAAGACCAACTCTCTAGAGAGCTGCAGCCAATCAGGTCAGGGCCAGCTCTGCACAGCCCTTGGAAATCAATATGGCCCCAGCTGAAAAGCTATGCACACTCATGGCTGTTGGACAATTAGATAAATATTTGGGAAATGATGAAAACCAAGCTTCTTGTTGGTGAAATCACAGAGAAAGAGAAAGGCTCCATGTGTCTTATGGTTTGGGTGTGAATGTCCCCAACAGGGTCCTGTGTCTGAATCCTTGATCCTACTGGTGTCACTATTTTGAGAAATTGCAGGAGATTTATGTCAAGAAGCCCGGCTGATGGAGACTTGTTACTAAGAATGGGTCTTTATGATTATAACCTGACCCTACTTCTAGTCCCTACTTGCTTCTTGTCTGTCACCAAGTTGTGACCTGCCATCTTAGACTGCTATTGATATAGACCAATCAACTCCCACTATCTTTCCTTCCCTGACTTGGTAGATTGATATACTCTGAAATTATTACCTAGAAAAAATCCTTCCTCACTTAAATTGCTTCTGTATTAATTTATCTGTGACAATATAAAACTGAAAGGCACAATGAGATAATGGATTAGAGTTGTAGACCTCAGGACTAATATTTAAATTAAAGGAAAATATAGACCAGGAGCTGGGGAAATGGCCCCGTGGTTAAGAGTAATAGCTGCTTTAGGAGAGGATGTGTTTCCCTACATCTACAATGTGGTACACGATTATCTGTGACTTCAGTTCCAGGATATTCAATATCATCTCTAGACTCCATGAGCACCAGTTGTTCTCATGGCACACATATATACACATAAACAAAACCTTTGTCTATATAAACATAGATGATTACATTGAAAATATTTATAGAAATTATCTATCTATAATAACATATGTAACTGAACAGGTTATATTTAAGAATATATATGCATACACCCATATAATAACAATGTTTTAAAAAATGGCCAGGAATTTGAAAAATGGCAGGGAGAGTGTTTGAGAAAACTTACAAGGAAGAAGTGTAAGGAAGAAACTATGTAATTAAATTATAACCTTGAAAAGATTAAGAAATTATGGATTTTTATCAAGAACAGAAAATAATATATCATTTTAAAGTATTAAGAGACAGTGAATTTTTTTTACTAGCCCACAGTAGATAGAATATGTCCTGAGACAAGAGTCAATTAAAAGGGCACTCAATAGCCAAAGCTAGAATAATTCAAGCAACATGGTAGATAATGAAGGGAAAAATTGTAACCAAAATAAAAAAATAAATATTTGTGGCTCCATGGTGATATTAATAGATGATTTATATCATCTATAAATTATAAAAATAGACGAGAACTGAGAAATCTCTAATGCCAAATAAATTCAAATTATTTATGTGGGTATCCCACCCACAAGGGGTTGGAATATAGTGTTTCATTCCTTAACTATGAAAGTAAATTGACAATGTAGACTCTTGACAAACACTATCTCAGATAGGGCATAAAGATTAATATCAATGATAACATGTACTCTTGATATTATGACAGCAAGTATACTGAAGTTCTATGATCTTTGATCTTCCTCTCCAAACCCACATGGCCAGTGATATCATGAGAAAAACATAAAACACATCCCAATGAAAGACTTCCTACAAAATTAAATTAGTATTCCATAGTAAATGCATTTTAAGTTAACTTTCTCAATACCTGTATGTCCTTATAGATTAGAATGTAAAATCCATACAACTAACTGTTTTCTTTTGTTTCTACTGTCTTTTCTTAGCTGTAGAATCCTATAAGGGGTGCCCATGTGGACCCATAGTAAATATTATTTCATTATACATATTACTAACATCTAGATATCCAGACTGAAAACTTGACCTAAACAAATCCTGTCCTAACCAGCCTAATAATGGAAGAAATATCTTATTTCGATGGTCGTAGTAAGATATAGGTCTTTGTTTTCAAATGAACTATACACTATATGAAGTAAAATAAATAAATAATTAAAAGAAAAGAAAATTCTCTACAAAGTAAATAAAAGCGGCAACACATCTGAATAGGAAATTATTAAGAAGAAATAAAATGTCCAAGAAATGTCCTTAAAAAATTAATTCCCACCAGCAGTTAGGGATATTCAAATCTAAACAACCTTGAGATTTCATATTATCTCTCTATCAGAATGACAAAGATCAAAAAAACAAAAACAATCAACAGCAAATGCAGTGGATAGAGATATGGGGAAATGGGGAATTCGTGCACTGTTTATAGTTCTGTAAAGTGTTCTGTGCACTCTGGAAATCAGTGTACAGAACCCCCAAAAGCTAAAAGTAAATATCCCATATGATTCAGCTACATCACTCCTTGGCTCATGGTCAAAAGCCATACATGAAATGAAATTCATTCCATTTCATTGAAATGAAACTTGTGCTTATCCCTGTTCAAAATAGCTAGTAAATGGGATGTTCTTCAACTGGCCAGTAATCAAAATGTGGTATGTAGTCACTATAAAATGTAAGGAAAGATGAAATAATGACATTTGAAGTTAAATGGGAGAAACTAGAAAATCATATTGAGTGAGGAAACTCAGACCCAGACAGATAAACATCACATGCTCTGCCTTATTTATGATTCCTAGCCCAAGTCTTCAGATGTGAGCATATAGCCTGGACTAGCTGCAGACACAAGGAAAGCAAAGGGGGGCATGGAGCAGCCACAGAGAGGGGACTAGCAGTGGTCAGGGCACTTGAAGAAGGATATAGGAAAGGGAGACTTTAGAGAGAGAGAAGGAGACTGGTACATAAAGTGGGAGCAGTCTAACATAACATTGGATATCTGAAAATGTCATAATGAGTCTACCATGTACCTAAAATTACATATAATGCGTGTAAGTTTATGTGTATATGTACATATATTATCTAAATGAAAATTCCCCATCTGAACTGTTTCCCACAAAAGCCAGAGGTTATCTAACAAAAGCTCCAACATCGGGCATGATATGTCCCCCTTTTGAATTTTTGGCGAGAGTTGTACAAAAGCCTCCCCAAAAAAACATTTCTGTTTGTTTCCCTTGCTTTCTTCTCAGGGGTTAAAGGCAAGTCCCTTTCTCAGAAGACACCATGCACTTTGAATTCTTGAGACAGAGGATTCAATCCGGTTTGAACCTGGATATTCCTCCTTGTGGAATAGCTTTCACCTCACTAGGAAATACCATGGACGCTTCTAAGAGAAGGAAGCTCCCAATAGTCCTACTCAGCTATGATTTCTATGAACTAAAACAACAATCTTCAGGGCACAATATCCCTAAGGGTAGAAGAGTGACACCCAGAGCTTGGTGGAACCAACAGCTCTCTAACTGTACTTAAGGCATGCTAAACACGAGGGAAATCGAATGTGGTATTGGCCAGCTAATAGGATCTAGTAAGGTCATAAATCTTGGAGAACTTAATTACTACGTTACTAAGACAGCATAATTCTCACTGCATTTTAGATACTTATCCTCATACCCACAGATAAGTATAAGGCTCACCCCTCATCAAGGAAACATTTTCTCCTCACAGAAATCTACAACTAATCAAAATGGGAAAAACAAGTGATTGCATGGAGCCCAATCCCAATTGATACATCTACAAAATCTAGTAATTAAAAAAGTACATTTATCCTTGATGCTATTAATAGACTAAAATAAGTTCTATTTCAAAATAGCTTTATAGAACTGAAAAATAGAGCTAAAAGCATTGACTAAGAATACCCATATACAAGGTTTCTGCTGTTATCATATTTTATCAGTTTGGAAGGCACAGGATGAGACCATGTAAGCCAGAAACATCTACTGCAAGATAACAATATGTTTTCAACACTTAATGATTATTGAGATTTCACAAAGTTTCCTTAATTTGTATGAATCTATGCTTTTTAAAACTTTATTTTGTTTTATATTGTTATTAATATTTTAATAACATTATACATTATATAACATATGTTCATTTTTACAATACATGATGTGCTATATATTATCAAACTATATTATATAATATTGTGTTAATTTCCATAATATAATCTATTACATAATAAATTATATATTGTATTTAATATTTTATATATGATAAAATTATTTATTAATAAAATGATAAATGTTTTATGTTTTAAATTTACAGAAAATTTATGAATTTTCAAATTTTCAAATGTGCAAATATAGTTCTCATGAACACCATACCCAGATTCTCTCACTGTGAATATCTTGAGTATTATACATTTGATCCAACTAATGAAACAAAAGTGATCCTGTACTATCAAGTGAATTCCCTACTTTGGTTTGCTCTCACCATCTTAACTGATGTTTTACTTCTGTCCTAAGATCTGACCTTACATGAGTCTTTTAGGTTGTGAAAATTTTTCAGTCCTCCCTAATGTTTGCTCACCTTGCAAATTTTGAGAAGTCCTTCTGAGGTAGAGTTGCATGAACATTTGTCATTATTAGACTGAGATCATAGGGTTGGGAAAAAGAACAGAGATAAAATGTCATTTTCTCATTACCTCACATCCAAAGTATGTGCTTTCAACATGTCATGTCACCACTGATGTTAATTCTGCTGACCCACCTAAGGTAGTGCTCCACCAGAAATAGTCTGTTTATTTCTCCTTCCCAGTTCTAGTACTCTGGGGAAGGTACTCCCTAGTCCTTATTCAACACTGTCACTTAAAGTCTGGATGTTAGGTTTCTCCCTAAAGGCAGAGTAGTTACATAAATAAATTGAAATTTTCTGGACAGATTTTTCTGGATTTCTCATTTACTTATTTGTTTATGTTATCATAAACTTTTAAATATTTGTATTAGATTTGAGTTCAGTCCCGGCACGCGCGTGCGCGGGCGCGCGCACACACACACACACACACACACACACACACACACACACTCATTCATTCACAATTTTATGTAACCCCAGTCCCAGGGGATTTAATACCTGTTTGTGGCTCTGAAGAAACTAGGCACACACATGATGCATATACCTATATGCAGGCAAAACTCTCATACACAAAAATAAAATGTCTTAACAATATGTATTGGAAGTCAAGTGTGGTATGAACTATGGCAGAGTCAAGAATCAACTAAGCAGGGCACATAGAGACAGCATGGGTCTGTGCTGGGTCCTCCATATATTTTATGGTTGTCAGTTTCATGTTTTGAGGTGACTCTGGATAGTAGGAGCAGATGTGTCTCTGACTCTTTTGCCTACTTTTGGGAGGGACCCTTTTACTTCTACTGGGTTGCCTCACCCAGCCTTGATGTGATGGCATGTGCCTTGTCTCATTTTCTCTTGTGCTGTGTTCATCTGCTGTCCCTAGCGGCTTGCTCTTTTCTGGGGGAGACAGGGAGAGAGGCAGATCTGAGGGAAGAGAAGGTTAGTGTGTAGGGAGGACTAGGAGAAGTGGAGAAAGGAGATGCAGCAGTTGGGATGTATTGTATGAGAGAAAAAAATGATTTTTAAAAAGGTAATATTTATTAAACTTTTTGTTTTGGGAATTTCATACCAGAGCACAATACATTTTTATCATATCCACATTCCAAATCCTTCTAGTGTTCTCTCCCCAAATCTTCCTGTCAAATTCACATCTTATTCTATAATAATTATTACTGAATATATACATATGCATGATCTAATTAAAAGTCATCTAATAAATGTTGTACTGGTATCACTGAAAATATGACAGGTATAATAATAGAATTCTATTCAGCTGTTAAGAAAAATAAAGTCACGGAATTTAAAAGTAAAAGGACAGAATTATATTCTTCAGTTGAGAATTGTCCAGTCTGATCACTGCCCGTTTAGCTGGCAATTTTGTATTTTTATGCATTTAACATTTGCAGTCTTCTCTATACTTTTAAAACTAACCTTGGTTTGAAGCATTTCTGAAAAAGATGTTTCTCTCATTCGGGAGCCCATCCATTGATGTTTCTTTTGCTGTGTGTAGGCTTTTCAACTTCATTTGGTCCCATGTATCAATCTCCAAGGCTATATGCTGTACAGTTGGGGTTTTATTTGGAAATGTGTTACCTGTAGCCATATCTTGAAGTGCTTATGGATTTTTTGGGGGGACGGTTTTAGTGTTTCTGATTTTATATGAAGTAGTTTTATTCACTTTGAATAGACTGTTGTCCAATGTGGGAGATATGGACCAAATTTTATTTTTCTTCAGGAGCACTCGGATTCTCCACATTTGTTGAGATGGCATTTTAAACATAGTGTGCTTGTGTGTGTGTGTGTGTTGTGTTGTGTTGTGTTGTGTTGTTGTTGTTGTTTCTATGTTCTGATAGAGTTGTACATGTCACTCAGTCTGGCCTGGACCTAGCTATGGAACCCCAGCTGCCTTAGCCTTCAAGCCCCTAAAATTACAGGCATGAATTAGAACACTCAGCCACTGCTCTCTCTCTCAGACTGAACACATATACAGAAAAGAATACACAACGTTAAGTGTGCAGCTTGCTGACTGTTAAGAAGTCACTGCTTTTGTTAGAATCCTGCATCTCTATGCAGCAGAGAATCTATAGGGAGCTTCCTTTAACTGAAACCACGAGAGTCCATAAGAAAGAAGTACATAGGGAGTGCATAGGGAAGAAAATAATCCCAAACTGGTACTGCTAATATCCATGGGAAAAACCTCTCCTTCTTTCCTTATACTTGTTAGGAAGGAAAAGGGAAGTCGTGTTTGTTTTTTTGATGCAACTCAAACTACAACTGTTAGAGCACAGGGCTTGGTGAATACATAGCAAGATGGAGAAACATGAAATTATAGGGTTTCAGACATCTCCTGGGGATCTCAAAATCTATTCCCAGCAGATAAGGTGTAGCTTGCTCTATACTTATACAATACAATATTATAGAGTGTCTAAAAACATCAGCTAACCCATATGGAAAAGTGTTCTAGAAGATAAGATATGTTGATAAACTAAAACCAAGTATGAAAACTGTTTATTTGTAGAATTTCCCTGTGATTTTTTTCAGACTATGCCTACAGGTATTGGAAGCATCAGAAAGTGAAACATAGTAAAGGAGGATTTCTGTATTACAATTTATAAAACTGTCATCATTCGGGTAAGGTGACAGATACTTTTTTTTTAATTGAAGTAGAATTACATCACTCTCACCAACTCGCTTTTCTTCTTCTGGCCCTCCCCAGCTACCCTCACTAGGTCCTCTTCTATGCTCCCAAATCACCAATGTATAGTCTTTGGTTATGTGTGTTTGTGCACAAAGACATGTAAATGAAATCTGCTGAGTTGGTGTATATATGGTTTCAAGGCTGTCCTCTCTCTGTTGGCCAACTACTAAGGGAGCTTATTCATCCCAGGGTGATGGATAAGCTCTTGGGAGTCAATGGTTGTAGTTCTTCATCTAGTGGTGATACTCTGCAAAATTTTTCCCTTCCATATTAACACATCGATGTCCATTGATATTGCTAGTGTCCTGGTCTTGATTATGCAGCAGTCTCCAGGAGACACTGTCTCATAGGACAGCCCTAATATTGTGACTCTTACAATCTTTCCACCCCATCTTCCTTAATGTCTCCTGAGCCACAGATGCAGGAGCTGTGATATGCATATATCTACCAGAGAACACCGTGCAAACTGCTTTTCCATACTTATTTTTCTTGTCTTGTTAAAATGAGTACAATCTCTAGCCTGGCAGTGAATATTTGTCTTGTTCCAGATGCTAAGAAGGAAGCCAATAATTTTTGTTAAGTATATTTATTGTTCATTAGTTTTTTATAAAAATCTAGCAGATTTTCTTTTTAACTGTAAGTACAGAATTTTCATTTAAATGTATTTCTTTATTAATTAGTATAAGTGTCCATTACTCTATCACCAGTGTAAATGTTCTTACTTGACTTTTTAATTTTAAGCCTACCGTGCACTCCTATGATAAATGTAATATCATTACAATATATCTCCTTAGGCATAGATTTCCTTTCCAAAAAGGAAATGGTATCGTCAATCTATCTCCATAAACCCCAAATAAGATTTTTAAAAATTATGTTTCGCCTTTGTCTGTATTAGCAAATATAACACCCAAAGTTTTATTGTTCACACTATGTTAGCCATTCTTCTACTTACTTGGTCTGTAAAAATCTGTCTGATTCACTTAAGGAAAAAAAATCTCATTCTTACTTTGTGGAAATGAAAATTGAAGTTTAGAATTACATATCCTGATGTGGACATCTCTCCTGATTCCACAGTCAGTGTGTTTAGTGACCACCAAACAGCAATGTGGTCTCCTTCAGCAGATGTTTCTTTCACCTTCAAGTATTTTATCAACTTCTTCAGAGTCTGGAATATGGAGTATAGAATTATTTCCATATTTTCTATTGCTTTGAAAAGCTAAATTGGTTGACAAGTTCAGAGGGGCTTGTCGGGCATCCTGCTCACTTTCACTCAGCCTCGTTTATCTCCTCTCACTTCTGTCACAATCTCTTCTTTCCCACACTCCTATCTTTTGGGTTTGTTTCCTGGCACTCCGCTTCTGTCTCTGTGGCCACAGCTTTAGAACCATCCCCTGAAGCCTGACGGGTTTACCATTTGGTACAAGGGTGAGAGCAAGCGCACTCTGTCCTTAGAGTCCATCATTTTCTACACTGTTGCTTCTTGCACTGTGGATTCATTTTTTTCATTAATAAGATATAAATAATGTTATATTTTAAAAGAAATTCTATATGATTAAATTCATGAATTAACAAAATTTTGATTCAGTATACAAGTATCCAGGTGTGCTTCTTTATTTTTAGATTTCAATGACAGCACTCTGTTATACTGACTTATTTATTCCTTCTCCACTTTCTCTTTTCATGAATGTCCCAAATCTACTCCCTCAGTATTCTCTATCATGTGGAAGTTTTGAAATTGAATTGAAATGTGGGGGAGACTTTTCCTTTCACAGTCTGCTCTAACTACTTTGCCTTTATTATCCTGTTAATGCCTCGCTTATTTTACCTCATGAGGAGTGTCATGCTTTGCTCTGAGACATTCAGGCTATATGTTTCATGTGCTTAAGGTTTCCTTAAGGATTTTACAATAACGTCCAGAGCCACCTATAGCAGAAAGCAGTCACCCGAGCATAGCGACGGCTCTCATTCCTCTGTAGTCATCTCTTAGAAGCTTTCTTGAGAATTTTAAAAAATTTAAATCACTAAGTACTGAGTACTACATTTTGCTTTTATTCCATGTTATGTACATATTGAAAAATATCAAGAAACATTTTTATTATATTTCATTAAATTGTAGAATTTTTCATAGATAATAGGAAAGAAGATTTTGGAGAAGGAGTCACACTCACATAAGTGGTTCCAATAGGTGTATCTCTCTCTGTTAAAGTGATAAATTTATAGACCGTTAAAAATGAGTAGCCCTACAATTGAGATTAAAAATATTAACCTCATAGTATGTAAAATGAAATTAAAAATAAACATTTTAATTCATAGTCAACACTGATAGGAAATCATTCACTCAGAACAGAATAGCCTTACACTTGGTTCAATGTCATCTCCAATACCCTTTAAATATGAATGACCAATGAAGAGGAAAATCTGTTGGTAAGACTGTACTGGTTTCTACAGGTTTTGAGGCTGGTCTCTCTGGGAGTTCTGGTACTTCCCCTAAGTCTAACCCTATGTTGATGGTCCTAAAGGCATCTGCAGAGCTGACTGACCACTGCTCCTTAGGCAAAATGGAATCACTCCGTCACTCTGTTCTTACCAATTCCCAACATTTGAGGGAGAGGAGGCTCTTCAACTACACGCAGAAGGTGCCGGAGGAGTACACAGCACTGCTCTTTGCAAAATATTCGGGTGCAGGTACTGCATGGGATTGCTATGCCTTCTGAAAAGGGACAGCAAGGTGAAGGGGTGCCAATGACAGGGAATAGGGATAGACTTGGAACTGCAGCAGGGTGGAACTGGCACAGAAAGGAGAAATCGAGAGGTAGGCTGATTTGGAGATGATGTGAATTAATCTGTTTCAAAATGAGGCTTACTAAAGAAACTAGAATTGGATGACTTGAAATGTAATGGGTTTCAATTTGGTAATAGCATCCAGGCAGAGCATAATGGTATATTTACACACTATGGAGAGTCTTTAAATAAGAACTTGGCATATCATTTAATGGTGGATAAGTAATTCAACATTTTTTTATGATTTATATGATTTTCATTCTTTGAGAGTACCTTATAGATCCACTACCATGAATTTTTATATTCTTTTAGATTTAAATGTTCAATACTCTTTCAATAATCAATAGAGGAAGTATGGTCAAATCTACATTAATATCAACTTATCCATTAATATCTACTTTCATGCATATCCATATAACTTAATAATGAATATGTAAGATATAGTTGAGTGTTTCTTATTAAGATCTCTTATACCCAATTAATTAAACATCTCAAATTTATTAGATGTTATCATTATCTGATTTTACAATGAAAATAAACTTAAGGTTTCAATAGGCTTATTATGCTCATAGCTACCAATTGGGAAGGTGAAAGTTATACCTCACAGTCCTCTAGTTACAGAAGTAAGACTCCTATCTATCTTTCTTTCTATCTATCTATCTGTCTATCTATCTATCTATCTATCTATCTATCTATCTATCTATCATCTATCCTATATGTATTACATATACTACACACAAAATAATATCTCAGTAAATTTGCCCTAGATTTATACACATTTAACCTAACAATTCCATTCCTATTTCTCTACAAACACTCCAGGGATACAATTAGAAATACTTACTTAATATCTTTATAGAAAATAACACCTCATACAATGGTTGCAGTGGTTTGATTAATCATCAATCATCATGGCAATATTCTAAAATAGACATGCTTATGGGCTTTATCTGTGGCTTAAAGGCACAAAATACCTAGGAAGCCAAAATGCTTGGCTTACAGCTACTCTCATAGACATTTTCAAGGATGGAACATTCTTTTTTTTTGTTGTTGTTTCTTTTTTTCGGAGCTGGGGACCGAACTCAGGGCCTTGCGCTTCCTAGGTAAGCGCTCTACCACTGAGCTAAATCCCCAGCCCTAGGATGGAACATTCTTAATAACTGATGTCCCATAATATGATATATCTCTTTAGATTCTTAAAATTATTCCTAGTCACATAAAGAGTGTTCTTATGACAGGAAATATTTACAAATATTTACAAGACTTACATTACAAATATTTAAAGTAATGTATGTATTAGCTCTGAAACATACACACTTCAAATACTATATAATAAAATATGTAATGCTCATTTTTAAATTAAAGGACTAGATTTTGAGTGGATGCATCTAAACTGAAATATAATATAGTAGTGTCAGGCCTGGTAGTGTATGCTTTTAACTTCAACACTTGTAGCCCAGAGGCAGATGGGACTTTGTGAATTCAAGGCCAATTTGGTCTTCATAGCAAATAACAGGACAGCCAGGTTTACAGATACTCTCTCAATAAATAAATAAATGAATAAATAAATAAATAAATAAATGATATAATTGTATATTTTAAATTATTTCATGATATATATGATGAAATTACACATTTTCAGAAAAAGCGTTTGAATGTTATATAATTGTGTGTTTAAATAGAAATAATCTAAACATGTAACTGAGTTTTTATATTTATTTTACTGTTAGCTGACGGTACAGCACTTAGACAATGTAGGGTACCTACTGACTGGCATCAAATTTCATGCGTATTACTTATGAGAAAAATGAAAACCCAAATCTGCTGTGCAAACCAAAGCTTTATTTTAACAGAACTTAAATGAGAAGAAGTAAATTATGATGGTTTTTATATAATTTTATGGATTAATGACTATTGCTTGACACAGAGACAACAGATGACCCCATTAAAGCAGTGTATTCACTGTAGCTTAATACTTTTAAAACCCCAACAAGCTATTCTAGCTAGGGCTGGAAAGGAATAGAAATGGAATTTGATTGTTAAGAAGAATTACCATAGAACTTGACTAGTGAGTGATGTGCGGGGAGGTGAGAGGGGAACAGACACTGAATGGCACTAATGACTCAAGTCAGGGTGCAGGTCCCGAGAGTTTACATGAAGCACCCTTTCATCTTTTCATCCTTCTCCATTCAGTTGGTCAATTTTGCTTTCTAGTTTCCTGTCCCAGGCATTCCGTTAACCCATAATAACACACTGCAGCAACACAGCACAAGACGCCTCCTCCTTATTTCTGAGAGTTTAATTTTTTTAATGACTCCCTCATACATATGCTACATTTTCTCTTCAGTGTCATAGGAACAGTATTTAAAAAATTTTAGGGTAAAACATAATTACATCGTTTCTCCTGTATCCTCACTCTCCACCCCTTCCTGTGTATCATCCCTTTATGCCCTCTCAAATTCATGGCCTCTTTTATTTTTATTATTATTGTTTCACATACACACATACACATACAGATATACACATACACACAAAAATAGAGCCCGTTGAGTTCATTTGGTGTTGCTTATATGCACATGATTTCATAACTGAACACTTGGCATTACATAATCAATTAGGGGACTCCTCTCCACTGAATACCAATTCTTTCTCTCTCAGCAAACACAGTCACAGTCTTAAAGCACATACCTTTTACAGAGGGGTTGGTCTACCAACTTGTGTGGCTTTGTACTATCAAGCTCCTTTTGCCATTATTATGATATAGTATCTGACCAAATTAGGATAAAGGAAGAAGTTATTTGGGCTCATGATTTCTCAGGGGTTGTTACAAGTGGCTGTTTCTGACCTCATATAAGGCAGCCACAGAGGGAGACAGCGAGGGGCAGACTTGAAACAGCCACAATGGTCCACCCAACTTCTTATGTTTGGCCCCATATCCTTAGCTTTCTACAACCTCCCGAAATAACACTACCAGTTTGTCTGTAGGCTTTCCTGCACAGGAGTCAGGGCGTGTAGGGCGGGGGCTGGGGGAGTAGCTCACACACAAAGTACAGATAAGTAGAAATACTTAGGAAATCCCTCCTTTCCTATATTTCTTTATTTCCACCCAGAAGTACCATGGTTTGTAAAGCAGTCACTTTTTTCTCACTCTTATGTTTCTAATTTCTGTAATTCTAGATTGAGTTTGAATTACTAATAAAAGTTCGCATTGGCATCTTCTTTCCTTGATATTGAATAGCAAAAAATTACTTAATTTACACTTTGATCACTAATCAGGCAATTTCTTTAAATTAACATCTTTAATTTCTCATAAGGAAAATGCCACAGAAGACTGTTCGCGACCCTTGGGTCTGGCATAGCATACCTGAATTTTGGCTTAATGACCAATTTTCTCAAACCACAAAACCTTAACATCTCACTTCTTCGTCCGAGTGCATTGACTTTATAGGATGGCTGTGGAAGGCTTTCACAGCCCCAGAATGAAACTATTAGTGCTGTTTATTGTACTGCTTACACTTGGTGCATGCCCTTCCACGCAGGAAGAGAGACCTTTTAAAGCCCTGGCAAGTCTGCAGGTGGGCCAAAGGCTGCTGCTAACAGTGGGGGCAGCCTTTATAGCACTTCCTCGAGACTGCTCCAGATCACTTTTCAGCACGTAAAACCGGATTTTCATTAATGGCACTAATGACAAGCTAATGGGGACAGGCAGCACACCCAATGCCAGGGGCAGAGCGAGGGAGGTTGCAAAGAGACCAGCCCAAGCTGCTTTAAGATGAAATGCCACTGGCTGCTGAGACTTTTCATTTCTTCTTCGATACCTGGCAGGTCCAGGCCCCTCTTGTTAAATGGGCTCCTCTGGAGGCTGAGGGTGAGTAGCTCAAGTTACACTTTTTCCCATCAGGACAGAGTAGAAGGCATTAAGCCTTCTCGGGTTCAGAGGTTTGCAAGCTGCAGCTGTTACTGGCAGGAGATTCTAAAGAATTATGAGCTGACATATTACCCTGGACATGACTGGGCATTGACCTTTCAGCTTTTTCTTCTCCCAAGAGTGGTGTTCAAGGCTACTGTTTGACACCAGAGTCACTGAGGACCCTATTAAAGCAGGGGCCCCATCACAACTCGTCACTTTTAAAATACACACAGTCTTTTCTATCTGGAAATGTAGGAGAACAAACAGGGGCTTTTGGTCCTTCTTGTTGGGAGGGAGTTCAGGTTGTTGGGGATTTCTGATCCATAACCCAGCTCTTCAGTACGTCATCACAGTGTGCAAACAGAGGCAGTAAGCACAGAGGAGGCAAAGAGACAATCATTGACTTTCTTTTCATCCCACAACCCAACAGCACAGAAAAAGGCACGCCTTCTATAATTTCGAACTCACTTAGGTCTTCTTGGAGAATACCTCGAGAAGTGCTGAACTTTAAAGCTTGCTCGAGTATCTACACTATTAGAAACAATTAACAGAATACTTTCCACATGCAGAGGCGTACAATTAAAACTCATCTAGAGGGCGTGGCAACAGTAACACCATCACCATCACTTTCTCCCCATTTGCTTACGCAAAGTCAGTCCACGCACCAGAAAAACCTCATCTTTCTTGTTCTTATCAGCATCCTCCTCTTTCCAGACAAGGAAAGTGATGTAGGGAAAGTTATGCAACTTGCCAAGAACCACACACAAGAGCTTGCAACAGAGCCAGACTGAAAACTTGGTCTCTTGATTTTCCATCCAATATCTTTCGGTCTCCTATTGCATGTCTGGAAAGTCCCTTTGAAATGTGTTTGCTACATAGATTGCATAGCCGCTGTAGCCTCCTTGGAAGAGTAGGGCTTTGGGGGCCATTCTACCATTTAGTACCTTAATTATCCTACTTAATGGTCCACCTGACATGATCTTGGGTGTCGCATCGTTTCTTACACAGGCCCCAAGCTAAAGGCTGGGACTGTTGCCAACTCTATCTGTGAGATTTCACTGAGACCCACAAAGGAGCTAAAAGAACCTGCAGAATTGAGTTTTTTTGTCCCCTTTTAATTATTGAGTCATATGATTATTCCCAGTTTTATGCCATGCATCTTTAATCGAAGGTTGTCTTGTACATATTTGTATCATCAAACAACTTAGAAGTCTTTGACATTCATTTGTATACAATGGTGATTTCTATGTCAATATTGTAGAGTATTGCAAATTTGCTGCACCACAATGACCTACATGTTCTGGGCAATAAGAATATTAATTTTAGCATTATTTTCTTTCTCCCTTTCTGTTCATTTAGACTTTCCGTTGTCTTTTAGAAAGACTACTAAATATTTGTCCCTGGGATTGGAAAATTGTGAGGTTTGTATATAAGTATGCAGATATAAAAATGTTTCAAAATTTTCTGCTAAGACCCTTGCAATTGAAATGTATATTATGGGAAGCTCTGGGGTAAAACAAAAGAAGAGCAAAAGGCATATATTAGCAATTGCTCAGAAGTAGAATGTATATTTATAGTCTTCCTTGTTTGTTGGTTGCGTTTAGAAGATCGGATAGGAAAATAAGGACAAGGATTTTGGATAGTATTCCAGGCTCTAGGCATAGACCTACCACTAAGTTAAAATTAGGAGTAAGTTTGACTACTGTAATTTGGATTATATAATATATACATAATATTTCCAAATTGGTGCTCATCAACCAGAAAAAAATCACGAAGGAAATTGTGGCCAAAATATAGTACAGTTCGCCCTGTCCATGTGAGCAAGTCCTGCAAAGTGACAGAGAAAGACATATAAATGCAAAGAAGGATAAGACATTGGTTAGCTTTTGCAATATAGTATGAACGCATACAATTAAAATTGTTGCTAGGATGTGGAAGGAGCTATAGGAGAGAAGGATGGGGTGTAAGAAAATTAATATGATGGCTGAATATTTCAAAGTGTATTAGTACACTGAAGAAACTTCTATAATGAAACCTATTCATTGTATAATTAAATTGAACTAATAAAAATCATCGATGTATATTTATTCTAACTATCTATATTTTTGATTCCAAAGTCATCCATGCATTCTGAGGTGAGAACAATGAAGGATTCTGCTTTTGCTCCTATGAAACTGTTTGTAGTTCATTTTTTATTTAATTAATGTGATTTGAGAATATGGGAGAATTTATGTGTATTGGACTGGGATGTATTTAGGTTTTTTCTTTCCATTCAAAACTTATAATATATATAGATTGTATGCTATTGTCCCATGGATCATATTTAAAGAAGTAGCAAAAATTGCCTAACCCTAAGAAACACATATGGCTTATTCTAGTTATTGCAAAAATTAAATCAGCAAACCTAAGTCTGGCAGTTAATTTTAGGTATCTAGCTTATTAGCTAGGCAGTTTAATCTTGCTTCATTTAAATTTATTATATATATGTACATATGTATATGTATATATAAATGTGTGTGTGTGAAATGTTATTTCTATGCTTATCTATGAAGATATTTCAGGGTGGAGATAGCATTTGAATGACTCCACTCTGTAGAAGTTCTCCCCAGTGACGGTGGTCATCATCTAATCCTTTGAGGGTCTCAACTGAACCAAAGTTCAGTTGGTTGAAAGGAGGGATGGACTCTTTCCTTTGTTGCTTTTGAGCAGCTACACACCTTGTCTGCCTTCTGTTTCCCTTTAGATGGAACTTAGAGAATCAGCTCCACTTAGTCTCTTATCTGTGAATGTAAGTTGAATTATTCCACCAATTTTCCTTGATCTTAACTTTCATTTCATAGACTATGGTACTTCTGTGTTCTGTAATCACACGACCTAGTATTGTATTTCTATACACTATTAGTCATTTAAACTTCTGTTGGTTGGTTCTGTTTTTCTAGATAACTCCAACTAATACATTGGCATATTTGGAAAGTGTTTCTACAAAATTTCTACCCTAGGCATTTTGATATACTCCAAGAGTCAAAAATTTTGACCCAGATACAGTTCATCACAAGAAAACAAGTGAATTTGTAAGGAAGTTTTCCAACTTTCCATTGTATCTATTGTTTATGAACTTAAAATGAGCTATGCTGCTTACATCCTGAAGTTGTTATCTTCTTTGCTAATTTTCCCAAGTCACTTTGTGATATAATGCTTAATTAAGTTGTCTCTACCTGCTTACTTTTCAGGATTAAGAAAACAAGAACCGGCAGAAATATTGCTGTATTCTCTTTGAGGGAAGTTTGATAGACATAAATCAGATTTCTATTTCCTTCCATTTATGGCTCTGAATTAGGCTGCTACACCAAGGCAACACCCATTTATTCTCAGCTCTTTGGCTGATTGTGGTTCCCATGGCAGCAGTGTTCAATGCCAAAAAAATGAAAATAAATTCCTTCACAGTTAAGACTGATAAGAGGAGTCATCAACATGTGAAAACAGAAAAGTTTAGAAGGCCATTTGATCAGCACACCTTAGTTATTTAATAAAGCCTTACCACTTAGGCTTATGACTTACCTCCATAGAGGTTTTATAATACAAACTATCAGTCCTCTTCTGTGATGTAGGCTTTAAATCCAACAGAAAACAACGGCTTATATCCATTAACATTAACATTAGTGCCACTGTCACATCACCAGGCTTCCTGAAATATCGATAGCATAAAAGACAAGTCCCATACCCGAGAAGAATTATCTAGAATAATGTTTTCTAAGCAGACCACCTAGCACCTATCAAAACCATAAAAACCAACTAGCAAGAAGTGGACTCCCACATCAGTACCAACATAATTTCTCTGCTATTCATGCCACACAAAAGTGTATGGAATCTTCAAAATTAGTTTTACCATCCACTATTTAACCCATAGCAATGGCAAAAACATTTGTTGTTTGTAGGGTTTTAGAAGTCTTACAGGCTAAGAACTCATTTGGTATCCCATGTTATTGGGATTTCCCATCCCACTGTCTTACAGCCTTTTCATCCACGTTGGATGCCTTTCACATGTAAAATTATTAAAAACTGTTTTTAATCATCTTCCAGATAAGTTTATAGATCTTTATCAGGCACAAAGAATTATGCAATGAAATAAAAAGTTGACAGAGATCTTCCACAGGGACTATGGGTGGACAATGTCTCTGAAGTTCCACTAATGTCCATTAAAAATAACTGGCAGCTACTTCACTATGCAGTGGTGAATGCAATACTAAAATGTAAGATCCAGTACACCATAAAAGCATTCCGTTTTTTGTAACAATTGCTTTGTCAGAATAGCAATGCTTGCTACAATAGTGAGGATGGGAACATCACCTTATTTAGCTGTGTAATCTTCAGTCATTCTCTGTTAATGTAAGCCTTGGTAAGTTTTTATCTTGAACTACTTACCTCCCTCCCTAGGGCCACCACACATATCTCCACCCAGGACAAGCTTTGTAGTATGGGCTTGTACTGTTTGAGCCAACTCAAAGCCAAGAAAGAATACTGTCATGTTCTACAATGCTTTATGAGCAGATTTCTGGATTCTAACCATGGTTGGCATCTCTCCACATCTGGTTAACAAAAGGGACTTGATACAACTGTCACTCCATTATACCTTTTACTGTGAGTAATATACCAGGCATAACTCCCTACTTGAACCATTGTCATTTATTTCTTATCTGAAGCCTTTTGTGAACTGCTGTAGAGGACATAAAATCTCCCAGATGTTCACAAACATTAAGATTGGGCTCTTACCAACCATTCTCCCAAGAACTCTGACTCAGCATAACCCTCAACACATTTGCTTTTGTGTAAGCTTAACAGGACTCCTTATCTGCTTTTCTCTTGTTTTGGTTTGCTGTTAATTTGTTCTTCATTTAATTGTGAATGATTTGATAACTTATTAACCAAATATACATGCCTTTCTAAACAATTCAGATCCATCAAGGCCTCTCTTAACTCATGTCTCATCATGGGGTATCAGCAAAGTCCTTAGACCAGTACCAAAATTTCTGCTGAATTAACTTCTCCTTCTCCTCCTTCTCCTCCTTCTCCTCCTTCTCCTCCTCCTCCTCCTCCTCCTCCTCCTCCTCCTCCTCCTCCTCCTCCTCCTCCTCCTCCTCCTCCTCCTCTTCCTCCTCCTCCTCCTCCTCCTTCTTGTTTTTTAAAAGCATTCCTATTAATACAATCCTATCCAGTCTGGTAAACTAACACAAAACATCACTTTGCCCCTTCCTAGCTTCCTATGCTTTCTTGTAATGTCGGATATTAATGAGAATTTGGGTCCACAACAACCAAGTGTTCCCAGTGGATTGTGTAAAGGACTAGTTTTCTTCATACTACCTCAGATTATGCGGACTTTGTCTCAAGAAGGCACATGTAGTTCATATCACATAGCTTCTCTGCTTTTATAACATAACTGAGCAGGGTCCGTGTGAGATCACAGACACTGAGCAAACAAAGAGCTTGCACGAGCCTGTACTAGGTCCTCTACCTGTATATTATGGCTGTCAGATTGATGTTAGTGTGGGACTCCTAGCAGTGGAAGCTAAAATTTTTGCCTGCTCTTGGAACTCATTTTTATTGGGTACCATTGTCCAGCCTTGAAATGAGGGCTTTTGTCTTGTTTTGGTTGTTGTTTCTTGGAAGCCATTTCTTTTCTGGTGGGAAATAGAAGGGCGAGTGGATCTGAGGGGAAAGTGTGGGGAAGCTGCTCTTTGACCCTGTCTTTGGCCCTGTCACTTCCTGTTTGGGGAAAACATAAATTTGATGTGTGATAATGAGCCCTTTATGATCCAAAAATTGAGACTTATAGGAAAACTTGGCAATGAGGAAGAAGATAAACTTGTTTGATGATAGATAGATAGATAGATAGATAGATAGATAGATAGATAGATAGATAGATAGATAGCACCCTCACATATATAATCTTGAATGCACAGGAAGCGATAATTCATGATTCAGTATGCAAAGAAGACATTACTAGTAACCCAGGACAGAAAAGTGTGATAGTCTTTCTCTTTGGCCTACCAGCTCTAAAATGTGATCAATCAATGCATTCATTTCATCTTTTTCCTGCCCACATTTTCTGGCATATCAGAAACAAGTTTAAGGACAGATTTTTTTCTATTGTCATTACTTGCTTATGCCAGCAAGTTCATTGAGCCTACTTACTATTGCATCTCATGAGGGGTTTCAGAAATTGTGATATATTCCCTGGACCATTGGTCATTTTCATAGTACCTTTTTATCCTAATGTGGTGGATCACATTCATCAAGAAAACTTGACACCACATACCACAGAAAAGAAGGCAGTCATCTTGGGGTTCAGTTAAGTGTATGCTACCTTCAAATGGATCAAGCTTCAGTTACATGTCTTATCACCTGAGGAGAAGCACAAAACTGTCAATAGCAAGTGGTTCATCGTCCCATGGTATATGAGGAAATGGAACCGTATTGAAATTGTACCTGATAGTTCTCAACTTTTGCTGTAATAATCTTATTTGCATGTCTCATTGCCTATAGCAAGGGTGACACAACTGCTTCTCCCAAACCTGTCTTTGATCCTGTGACTACCTGTTTGAGCTCTGATTGTATTAAGTTACCTGCCACCCCCACCCCGTGGAGATATGAACCAATTTCTATTCAACTCAGAAAGAGCATTGATGACAGATTGAAGAATGACTCAACACAAGTCTGGCTTGGTAAATCATTTAGCTTATTGAGGCCACTAACAAGAAGATAGATGCAGTAGGAACATAAATGTCTCGGGCAGTCGTACTACCAAATATCCACCACTGCAGAATTGGCAAGAATTCACAGAAGAACGCCACTACAGTGGGATTCCCTGCACACCTCTAGACAGCTATGTGGAAAAGTCTTCTCTCTCCTTGCTAATGTGAGTCATGTAACTTCCTAGAGAGCTTTGGGGCACCTCCCATTCCTTTATTTAGGGAATATTTCATTCTGAAGGAAAGAAATGCACAACACCACAGAGTCAGGTCATGATAATGGATTTTCATGCTTGGATGGCAAGACAGAATTTTATGCTTGTGCATGCTTTACTAATTTATTTTTTGGCAATAACAACAAAATCAACACCATCTTAGGAAAAACCTTCAATTTCAAATATTAAAAAACTCACACAGGAGTAATCCTTATAAAATGGCTTAGTATTTCTTCAAAGTCTTTGGACTTGATTCTTTGTATATGGAAGGAAGTTAGCTAAATCAACCTAAACTTCCAACTGAGAGTCACAAAAATTGGCATATGTGTGTGTGTGTGTGTGTGTGTGTGTGAAAGTTGATATACGTATTAAATTTTTGATATTTGAATTTTAAATTTACTATGTATTCTTTGAGAATTTCATTTATGTATACAATGTATGTCAATCTTATTCACCCCCACTATCCCTTCGATTCCTTCTGGATCTCTCCCCAACACCTCCCCTCTTAGTTATGTTCCTTTAATTATTGTTTAATATTTCTATAGCACTGGGGTTATAACCCAATCTACTCTGTATGGTAACAAGAAGTACATATATAGGGGATTCTTTACTATTATTCTATAATGCAGTCACAGACAACTAAGTCAATAAATCGCCACAGTTAAAAGGAGATTAATGGTTGAAACAATCTCAGGTGATACAAAAAGAAAAAAAGAAAATATTAAAGAAGGAGATATAAAGACTGTAACTATAATCTTTTAGTTTCAAGAGATTACTAGGTTGAAATTGCTCTCTTAATCCTCAGTAAAACATTCAGAGAAGAGGGTTTTAATACCGACTTGTGACATGCTTCAAAAATTCTTTTAGTCTTTGTTGATTATTATTTTTTGTAAAATGATACATCTTCATGTGAAATACATAGTATAAACTGAATAGCTGCAACGTCTTTGGAAATCAGAAACTGTGGTATGGTTCCCTAACAGTTGGAGATACCATATGAAGACACGGTTGGTTGTCTACTGAGAGAAATCAAGATTTGAAGTGTCAAATCCTAAGAAGTCTCTGATCCTAAGCCCTTATCCAGAGAACCCTCCTCTGTTCATGGACACTGTGCAAAGAAGCATAGAAGATGCCTCCTGATGGCACTCACAGTGGAGAACATGGCTATCTCCTCCCACTCTCCTCATACCCTTCAAGGAAGAAAGTTATTAAGAACAGTAAACACTATCCTCTTTGAATTTGAAATTCTTTATTTTAAAAATGAAAGTCAAATTAATCAAAGCTTTACCAAAGCAAGCACACAAACAGAAAACAAAAGTCAGAAAGAAATGGGTATATGGCTTATGGGTATATGGCTCATGAGTATTTGGCTCAGTGGGAGAATTCTTGCCTAGCATTTATGGTGCCTTGTGTTTTATTTCCTTTATTGCCAAAACAAAAACAAAAAAAACCTAAAATAAAATCTCCAGGCTATTATGCTCATTCCTGAATGGATAGTGTACTAATTTTTATCTCACTGTATACATATGTTATATATTCATGAATGTGAATTTATATATTTGGACTTGAAACTATTAAATTTTCTAAAACCTTTGATAATTAAGTTTCAGAAAAAATAATTTCCTACATACTTCACTGTGAATATCTCTCTGATAATATGTGGATTTTCTTTGTAACCAACAAGCAAATATCAAATCCAATGAATTTTATAATAATACCATTGTCTAATATGGTCCGACTATGTGCTATCAATTTCAAATTGTGTTTTATAGCTCAATTCTCAGAATGGTTTTCCACTCAGCTCCGTGCAATGAAATTAAATTATATGCAGCTTAATATCTTTTTATACAGGGCAATTTCTTAACTATTTTTTTCTTTTAGATCATTAATATATGAAGAATGTAAGATAATTAATGCACATAAGTATTTTCTTATCTCAGTCCTCTTGCCAATGTTTTGGATCTGCTCAATCTTCTTTTTAACAACAATTACAATAGATAAAAGAACTTTTATTTAACATATTTAGATTAAGCAGTCTATACTTTCATACATGGATGGCTGAAAAAAAATAAAATAAAAATGAACTTCTATAGTTCCACATGGTCAGAGCAGACCACTGCAATGCTCTATTACAAAGCGGACAAGGAGAGCAGAGTGTCCTTGTGTTCTCATGGCAGAAGAAAAGGCTTCTCAAGCTAGGGGCCACAGAAGTTGTGAGGTTTGGTCAGTTGTGCCTATGACATGGAGGTTAAAAGGAAGAACTTACATCCAGAAAGGTAAGTCAAAAGACTTTGGAGCTTTAAAGACTTGGGTACCGTTTGTGAGAATACCCTGAATGCATGAACACATGTAAACAGTTGTCAAACCACATTTAAATAAAATCAATTTTAAAAGGTCTTCCAGGGGAAACCAGCGTGCCTTTCACCACCAGATACCTTACAAAAGTGTGTGTAAGAAGACGGATGAAGGAGATGGTTAAACCACATGTGATGTCTTCTGTTTGATAATGAATTCTACCCATATCCACTAAAAGGAAGCTAGAAGCTATCTAGTGGCTCTGCTCCATGACCAAGCATATACTAATAATCACAATACTCCTTACACCATATCTACTCCCTTTGCAAAGCTTCTTTGGCCCTCCTTTATGGAATGCAGAATTTAGTAAATTATGCTTTTTCAGGAAACCCTGCCATGTAGCACAGTTGGAAAAGAAAATGGAAGAAAACAAAAACAAAATGCAAGCATACAAGAGTTCTCTACATAGGCAGACTTAGATAGGAGAAACACTTCAGATGTATGTAGGGAGAAGGCTACAATAAAATTTTGGTTTTTTCAGAGATATTTTTGCACACTGTGTTAAACATACCCTAAGCATCTATGCACTTTTATTCTGGAATTTCATGTGGTTTTAATTTCTTAACAGGATCAGGACATATCTTCAGGCCAGAGAACAGGAAGTAAATCAGAATTATAGGGCATGTAGATCATGTTTATGTACGGAAGTGCCTTAGTCTAATCAGGAAAATCTGGTGGTGAAAGAGTACTGACTGTTGCCTATTAAGAATTTTCTAGAGATTGACATCTTCTTTACTTGAAATATCTTATACTAGGAACTTAATATTAGTAAGGAGAGCAAGATATGGCAAAGCCTGTTCTTTAAATATTTTAAGGTCCATTTTCTAAGTAGAAGCATCTGACGGTTCAAATTATAAACACTAAAATTTTAAAGAGAAATTTAAAATTTCTCTTTAAATTGGATTTGACTATCCCCCTCCCCACCCACGCCCCGCCCCATACACACACTGACGTTTCAAGTCTCTGAGAGGCTAGGTGCTGCCTCTCCCACTTAGGTCAGCAAAGGCCACCTAGCTAGAACATATCCCATTACAGTTGTTTGGAACTCACATGAATACCACACTGCACATCTGCTGCATAGGGGCAGTGAGGCCTAGCTCCAGTCCTTGTATATTCTTTGTGTGGTTCAAACCCTGAGAGCCCCAAGGGTCGAGGTTAGTTGATTCTGTTGCTCTTCCTATGGAGTCCCTAAGCCTTCTGATCCTGAATCCTTCCTCCTATTCTTGATAAGAGTCACCAAACTCCACCCACTGTTTGGTTGTAGGTGTGTCTATCAGTCTGAGTCAGCTGCTGGTTAGAGTTTCTCAGAAGACAGCATGCTTCTGTTGCAAGTACAACAGAGTATTATCAATAGTGTTAGGAATTGGTGTTTGCCCACGAATTGGGTCTCAAGTTGGGCCAGGTGTTGATTGGAGATTCCCTCAGTCTCTGCTCCATTCCCCTGTGACTGCATTTCTTGTAGACAGAATAAATTTGGGGCTGAACATTTTGTGGGTGACTTGGTGTCTCTATTGCTCCACTGAGTTCCTTTCTGGCTATAGGAGGTGACCTCTTCAGGGTCTATATCTCCAATATAATGAGTCACAGCTAAAGTCAGCTCCATTGATTCTTGGGTGCCTCCATTATCCCAGGTCATCTCCTATAGATGCCCACCACCTCCTTATCCCTGTCAGTTGCAGATAAGAAAGAGGTTTCTAATCCTATGATTTAAATTTACTCAATAATTTAAATATTATTAGATTCTTAATAAACTAGTTCTAGAACACTCCCAAGTTTTCTATACCTGGTTAGCTGAAATTCCAATTTTCATAGTGATCTGGCTAGGATATAGTTTTTATACCTATATCTCCTTTTCTTCACTTACTTCCTCGTACTATTTTCAAAAACTTGTAAAGACACTCACTGGAGTGTTTTTAATTGTCAGAGTAAATTAGAAACAGTTGAATTATTGAGAGTATTACAATAAACTCATATTTGTTAACTCGTAAATTCAATTTAATAAATGTATGAAAAAAGTTTTATGATGTTGTACAAAAGCATGAAACAATCCCATGATATGTACTTAATTAAGAATGCTGTTCCATAAAACTGTTTCAAAAAACATACACACACACACCACACATGAGCCCATACACATACCAGTCATGAGTACACACATGCGTACACCACATATGAACATATACCCACAGCACAAAAGACTAAAAGATACAGCTTTTCCATATTCTAATTTATACATGAATTCTGTCTTTTAAAATGTACATTTCTTCCCCAAAAGTAAAACAATACATTTTACTTGTTTGCCTCTCTTAAAATGTTGCAAAGTTTTTGTAAGCTGTAAGGAATAACCTAATAACAGCTAGACAACTAAAGGATATGGCCAGTGTCAAGTAAGTGTTGTGACCATAGGAGGAAGAAAACTACCATAGAATTCAGGACTCCAGGACTTGGAGACTCTTTCCTTCAAGCCCAAGTCCCCCTACTACAGGCTGTTCTATTCCTTTATGTTAAAGATTCTATCCTTTTCATCATGTCCTGTTTTCTTTCACACCCTTATGCTGGCTATAAGTGACAGAAGAAATTGCTTCAAACTCATCCTGCGTCACGAAAGAATTTCTGAACACATTTTGATTGCAGGAGAAGTATTTCAAATTTATCTCTGTTCGTAAGCCAAAGTTTTGACATGCTTTCAAGCTATACATATACTTTATAGTTTGTAACAGTGGGTGACTATATAGGTAAGACTATATAAATAACATTGTTTTTAGGATTCTTTTTTTACAATTTTTTTAGGTCTATAGTACAGTGCTTCTTAAAATACAATGGAAGTTTTTGCCACTACCCTTCAGAAACAAAGGCATGCTAATGTGATTAATTAAAATAACAATTTTAGTAGCCATAATGTCATTTTTTTTGTTAAGTCTAGAATTAAAGTCAATAACAATTTAGTTTGGCTTTCTACTGGAAACCAACACATTTTTCAACGAATTTGAAAGAAATATTCTTCAAGCCATAAACTTTGTATTCTAATAAGAGATGCTTAGTTCTGTAAATACAGTGATGGACAAGCGAGGACCTGCTTTATAGAAAGCAGCTGGAGAGGAGATCTTGGTTTTGTTTAAACTAAGACGGATGGAGACACCCAACTGCACTGCCCACTCACTGGAAGAACTGGCTCTGAGCGTCAGAACTGTAAAGAAGAGGATTATCCATGTACAGTATCCCTGTACTGTACTATATTTCTATATTCAAATTTCTACAATGGGCTCCTTTTAAGAAACTTGTATTGAAGCCCTCTCTTCTTCATCTTTTGATTTTAAGTAGAGTCTCTCTGTGTAGCTCAACTTAGAACAGAGCTCCTTAGGTGCCAAGGTTGACCACAAATATATAATTCTGCTGTCTCTGTTCTCCAAAGGTTGAGATTGTACATACATCCCAACACATCTGACTTTCCTATACTATGTTTTGTACCTAGAAAATCTCTAGCCATGTTCTAACTCTGTATGGGAACAGCATATCAAGGACCCAAAACTTCAGATCCATGGGAAAATACCGAAGCCTTCTCTCGTAGTCCAAGTTGAATGTTGATAGTAAGTGCAAAAGCTGTCCATCAAAGCTTTCTCCCCTGAAGCTTTCAGTCTGAAGACAGCGTCCCTTTAGAGACTGCTCCTAATCTTGTGTCCCTTTTCAGTTATATGCAGTAACCCCACCTCTGTTCTACTATACGTAATGAACACGCTAAGCTGCTGAGGTGCTGTGGCCATTCTGTAAGAGACCCAGGTCACCCAATTCCAGATTTTCTGTGTCTGGGTGTCTTTTTGTCTGTCTTTTCTTCATTGCATCATGCCCAAATCAGATCAAATCCCTGAAGCCATACAAAGAGCACAGCATACCTCCATGGAAAAATGTCAGTTCTTTAACAACCACCATTTAATTTTCTTCTCAGCACTTTTTATTTTTCTACCTCATCTCAGAAATTCTCTTAGACTCCCTCCTGCCATGGTATGTCTTCCTTGCTAATCATAATGTAATGTAATCAATTTTTTGTATTTTCCAAATTAAAGAAATGTATCAAAAGTTTTCAGTTAGCCAAATATTAAACACCTATATACAGAAGGTGTGAATTAGAACTAGAGTTACCATATTACCATACTGTGATTGAGCTGGGTTAGCTCTACAAGGTTTTTTTTTTTTTTTAATATTGCCTCCAACAGTTTCGTACTAACCATTCCTAACAGCCACCCCATCAGCAAGACTCTACAGTCATCAGCACAGAAGTCCACTCCTGCTAACAGATTTCCTTGATGGGGTGGGAAGACAGAAACTGATTCTGTTGACCAGTGTTCAGCTGTCTTTAACAGGAACACCTCTACATGAATACTCCTTGCACTTTTGTCTGGCTTCACAAAGTGGAATTACAAATGATATAAGCTCACAGCCTTAAAGGGTCATTTTAAGGCAAAAAATATTCTGGCTTTCTACCCCTTTCATTTTCATAGGACTACAACAGAGAGTTAAGGCCTTCCAACTCCTTCCTTCTCCGCCATTCAAGTTTCTGGAATCCTGCTGGGAGCAGGAACATATAGGATGCCCAACAGTGAATTGATTACTTTATTCCCTGCTCTGAACTATTGCCTTTGTCCATAAAATCAGGAAGTTTAATTAGTTACAGATGCCTATATTCTATATCCTACCATGATATCAAATCCAATTCTTATGAACCTTGTGGAAATACTTGCCACTTTTCTATAATATAGGCAAGAACATAAAATGACTCATGGAACTACCGAGTCACCCATGTACAAAACTGACCTCTCACTGGGATGTGTAAAAGATGTAGTCTAGGTGTGATATAAGTGACATAAAGTCTTTCTAGATGTGACTCCATCTTACTCTGACACCATTAAGTCATGTGGTTTCCATCATTTAGCTGCCAAAGATTACCAGGGGAGTACCTTATGACCAAGTGCATTCCACAGATCATTGAAATAGGAAATCTATGTCCAGTCTCCCTGGAGGTTAAGTTAGAAAGATTCTAGCTCACCTATCCATGCCTAATTTTGTATGCCCTCACAGCCACCAATGTCAGTCTATTACAACCTCCTAGTAGGATAGACCTAATAGATCACAGTCTGTAGTGATCGATCTTAAGTTTCTTTTTCAAACAACTGCCTTGCCACATGTTATAACCTTTATAGTGAAAGAAGAGGGATCTGTAGCATCTACTTAAAATGGAATACCTGTGCTAATCATCCAACATGAGCAGCAATAATATTCCTTGCCTTTTGAAGTTCATGCACTGTGTAATACCCATCTCTTGGTTGTGCCTCGGATTTGTTTCTTCATAAAGAAAGGATCACATAAACCCTGGGTTGGCTTTTTCAGTGTTAAAAGACAGTGTATTCTGTTACCTTAGGTGCAAGTATCTGAGCCAGAGAAGAGAGAGAGAGAGAGAGAGAGAGAGAGAGAGAGAGAGAGAGAGAGAGAGAATATATACAATTCTACAATTCCTTGGATTAGGAGAAGCAAAGCAAAGCACCTCTACACCTAGACCAATGAGTCAAGGGTCAAGGAGTTAACTTTTAACAACTAACAAAAATGATATCTGACCTGCCATGATTACTGATTGATTATGAAAGCAGTTTTTTTTCCATGGTTGAGCCTTCATATGACTTTAGGCCCAGAGACAGGAACATAGATGTGCCCTTCTAAATATTTTAAGCTTCTGTTTTACAGGTAAACTTTATGCCATGGTAAATAACTCAATCCTGGTTAAATGCCCCACATTTGGTTAGATAGCTTAGTACCTAGACTGAGTTGTCAGTCACAGATCTTATTTGCAGGCACAGTGAGCATCCAGAGTTACTCACAGCTGTTCCACAGTGTCTCTTTGGGAGGAACACCCGGACACCATCTGCCAGTGGGGAACTAGCCAGCCCATTGTCAGGAGGAGTCACAGAAATCCCTTCCTCAGTCTTTTCACTTCCTCAAATGCATGCTCAAGCAGAACTCCTGCAGTTCAGTCTTGGCAAACATTGCTTCTGTTTCCTTAGCCAAACATTTGCATTTTCTAACTCTTTGTTCTGGGGTGTGCCCAACTGTGCTGTGTACCTGGCCTGAAGCCGATGCCCACATAGGAGTAGATGTAAGTCACTTCCATTTCTAGTTCACATGGATACTCACTAGGGCACTCTGTGCTAATGTCCCCTTGTGGGAAAAGAGAAAAAAAATGTAAAGAAACAAACAAACAAAATAAACAAAAATCTCTTTTAGTGGTGTAATCTGAGATACTGGCTTAGGTCCTGCAGTTTGTTTCTAGTTTCTAAAACAGAATGCACATGTCCAACAATACTGTTTGTTTTCACCATCAGCTAACACTTCAGGAACAAAGACCCACCACTCTTCTTGTTTAAGTTATGCAAAAAGGAGGCAGGAAAATGTTATAACGTTTTTCTTAGGGATGCAAGGCCACCCAGACCCAGAAACAATAAACTACTTGTGATCTAAGTATATGGGAAAAAAATTTAAAAAGGCGTGCTGGGGAACAGAGAAGGAAACGAAGGGTCTGAAAGGTGCTAATTATAAGTGAACTTTTTATCACACTTAGGGAGTGAGGTTTTAAACACCGCAACGGCTGTCAGTAACTCTGAATGACCTCTGTGTCTGCAAATAGGATGGTGTGAGCTTACTGTGTATTAACAGGACCCAGTCAATCACTACTTTCGACACTGAACATTTCACTCATCTTTCTGGATGAGTAGACAGGCATCATATAGCTTATAGCTCAGGAATGACAGTAAGAGCCCAGCACCTTGGGATGCAGATGTGGAAGAGACCCAACTTGGAGAATGCAGGGATGTGGAGGAGCACTATTGTACACCTTCATTCAGCTATACCTAACTTGGGTTGTGACTAACTCAAATTTATCTCCTGTGTTTTATAGCTTGATATTTTTTCAAAGAAGTGCTCTGTCCCAGAATAGAAACCTCATCAGCGCTATGCTAAAGAGGCAGGTTGAGGAGTGAGATTGACAGGGATTGTGATATTGAAACAATTGCTTTCACCAGCATTCCCTTGCCTCTTGGTATATGGATGTGGAATTGATGATGGGAAGAAGTGTACTGTGTGACAGACTGAGCTCCACTTAGGACAAGTGGCTCTAAGTGAAGTTAATGGGCAGAGAAAACCTTCTGTTCAGTTTTTCCCAGCTGTTAATTCTACTTTCCAGATTTTACACGTTTCTTTGACGAGAAAGACTGTGTTTTCCTTTTCTAAATACAATTTGATTTTCTTAAGTAATTAATTTATATAGGGTCAACCTTCACAATGTAGAGAAAGCAATGCTCTGTGAATGGGTAGAACTGAGCTCTGACTCAGCCTCTGTAGATTTCCACCCTGGTTTCTAAATCCCAAGATTAATACGACGAGCAGGGTCCCCCTCCCCACTTCCCTTGTATGCGGATCCGTGTGTGTACTTGAGTGTAACTTTAATACATAGAACTGTGTACACATTTTGCCTGTGTATAGGAAGAGCACAGGCACATATGATGCCATCTCTCTGAGGGCTCAAGGTTGATGTCAGGAAACTGTCTAACTCACTCTACTCATTGAATCAAGATCCAAAGCACATCCAAAGAGTGCCAACAAGGCTAGTTTTGCTAACCAGCTTTGCCTGTGAGTTCTGTCTCTGTCTCTCAAAGCTCCAGTGACAGCTGAGCTGCCACATCTCTCCAGGATTTTTAAGGTGTTCTAGGGGATCTGAGCTCCAATTTTTAAGTTAACATGGTGGCCACTTAAACTCCTGGGCCATATGCTAGACAGATAAATGGTTTACATATTTGCTTATATGTCTGAAAGAGCTATTGTAAATATTAAATCAAAAGGTTTAGAGAGAAACCAAGAGCCTAAGCAGTTGATGACTTTGTTTTGTAATTGCTTCTGTGGTATTGCTTGAAAAAAATGTTAGCTTTTGAACTTGTTTTAATTATTTTCTTTTTAATTTTAAGTGTATGTTTGCTTTGCCTGGATTAATATCTCTCTACCACATGCATGCCTGGTGCCTATGGAGGTCAGAAAGAATTTCACATCTACTGAAACTGGTGTCACAGAACCTTGTGAGCTACCATGTGAGTGCTGAGAGTTGTACTTGGATCATCTGGGAGGCCAACAAGTATTGTTAGCCCCCAAGCCATCTCCCCAGCCCGTCCCCGTGTTGCTTTATTTTTTTCTATTTGCCCGTCTTTGTTAGTTTCATTGCTATGATAATGCACTATTACCAAAAGCAACATAGGGACAAAAGGGTTTATTTCTCTTATAACTCTCAGTTATATATCTTATCATTCTGTCACTGAAGAAAGTAAGGGCTGAAACTTGGGGAGAGAAACTGAAGCAGAATAAGTGGAGTAATGATGTCTCCTGACTCATTCCCTCTGCCTTACTCAGCCTGCTTCCTTAGACAACCCGGAACCAACTGCTCAGGAATGCTATTGCCCATGGTGAAGTGGGTTCTCCAAGTCAAGCAATAATCTAGATAATACCCCACAGAGTTTCCTGTAGGCCAACTTAATTAGGTAGCTTCTCAATTAAGATTCCTTCTTTCCAAATACATCTAGGTTTGTATTGAATTGACAAAACAAACAAGTCCATAGCCCAAGCTCATAAAGATTAGATGGGGCCTAAATGAATAATGTTGGGACACAAAGGGGAAGACGCTTCCCCTTGATTTTATCTCTTATCTATTTCAAAGGGGACACATCTGGTCTCCATCCACAAGATTCACTCATTCGCTCAGCCAGATTTTATGGAACCCTTACTCTCCTACACAACTCCTTCCTCTTCTCAACACCAAATAAAGATTTCCAGACATGTATTTCACCTTTCGGTAAGGACCAATGGTGAGATAACACAGTGTGCTAAATCCAGTTACAGTTGGGGATGATTGGCTGTTAATGTTCTCTCAAGAACATTGTTCAGTGGTGGGCAGAGACACAAAGGACACCAAAGGCCTGAAGGAAAATCCAAGGGGGAAGAGTTAGGACTCTGCAAGACTCATGAGAAACATGAGTTTGTTTCACCCAGTTATGTCCCTTTTGTTAGAATTTGACAACAATCTCTTTTCAAAGAGGCACATGTACTTCAATTTCAAGGTCTAAGAAAGCAAGAAAGCAAATTCTAAATATATCATGAGATATGATTTTGGCTCTAAAGCAAGGGTGATATAGAGCGCTCAGAACTGGGAGCTACACAGACTTTTGGAAAATATTGAATGATGACAAAGCAAATATTAAAACAAGGGAGCTAAACTTAGTTAGCTCTCTCTCTTCTCTCTCTCTCTTCTCTCTCTCTCTCTTCCTCTCTCTCTCTCTCTACTCTCTCTCTCTCTCTCTCTCTGTGTGTGTGCGTGTGTGTGTGTGTGTGTGTGTGTGTGTGTGTGTGTGAGACTGTTTCTGTGTCTGTGTCTGTGTCTGTGTCTGTGTTTTACATTGGATTAGCAGTTAAAATGCAGATTCCAGGATATCAGAGACTCAACCAGAGTTTGTAAACACAGCTCAATCCACCTGGATGCTAATGGGAGGTAAACCAACAGCTTTGGTATGCAGGAGACCCTACCAGTATGTTTTACTGGGAAGGCCATTGGGTGCTTAAGGTAAATATTTCCTCTAATACAGACAAGAATTCAGAAGCAATATTATGATTAATTCCCCTAGGCTGCCTTGTTGTGATGGAAAATTTTGAGAGAAGATACAAACAAAAGCAATGAGATTCAGCTAATCTCTTTCTACCTAGGAAAGCTTATTCACACCCGTCAACGTGGGCAGTTGCCCAGGAGGCAACCTTGGGAAAAGGTCCATGGAAGGATTATATCTGATTTGCTATTCCCTAATCATCAACCCAAAGCCCAGAATCCTAGTTCCTACTGGGCAAAATGTTCTCTAGAGCCTAACAAGACCTGTACTCTATCCCACATGCCTTAGAAACAGGTCAAGATTAACTAAACAGGCTTAAGATTTACTTGCGTCTGTGAATTGCGAGCATAGTAAACACTTGCTTTAGGGCTCTGGTGCAAGGGATCACATCTTTCTGTGGTGCTATAGGTTGCAGGTAAAAGGGCAGGTCCAAGTCTTTGGAAGAAGATGCTTCCAGAACCCATCCAGACCCCAGCATTTCCTCACTTCTGCAGAGTTGGTCATCGGGGCTCTTGGGAGGATTTAAAGAAGAAAAGGCATGAGCTTCAGTGAAGGCGTGTTTCATATAGGTGTTTGTGCATGAGGAAAAGAAAAGGGATCCCAATGAAAAGGAAAAAAAAACATGTAAAGTTCTGGAGAAAAAAAAGAAAGAAACAATGGGAGGTCCCCAGCAACACGTTTACATTTGGTTGCAGGTAAAATTTAAGCCATCTGACTAAAACCATTCCTTTGCCTACCACTCTTTTTACTCTTACACTAAAACGCTTTCCATATCAGTTTCGACAGTTCTCATAGAATAACTGCTGCCATTTTATTGGCAGCAGAAATTTGAATCCAAACCTCAGAGTCTTAATGAGCCCTTTGCTCATTCATAGTGATGAGTCAGGGAGAAATCAGATGGAATATGGTCTTAACTATGAAATATTTTAACATTTTTACAAAATGAAAAGTGAAGTTAAGAATAACATTTGCTTCCACACTGCAGTTATTCCTGCTGTTCATATCCCTTAATATGAATTAAGAGATACATACTATCAGATACAGTCTAATTTTTGCTCCAGAAATAAAGGTCCAGATGGTGTGAACTAAATCGTGACAAAAGTATTTTAGCTAGCATCAAAGAAGGTTACGTTATCCTGGTATACACTATTAAAAGATTAGGTGAAAGGGGAAAGTAAATAAAGGCTAAGGACTGAAAAGGGAAAGGAGGAGGAAGGTGGAGCTGTTTAACTCTTAAAGATCACAGCCTTTTGTTATTCTGGAATCAATCCTGTAACTATGGGTCACACCTTTTGAATTCTTCATCTCTCAAGGACGTTTTTTTATGTTTTAAAAAGCTGTATGTAAATCTTATATAAAGCTTATAATCAAAATGAGATAAGGTGGCAGAATTCCAGCCAAAAGCCAAACCGCCAACTGCAAATCTGTCCAGTTGCATGACTAATAAATGTCCCATTCTTTTTCACCTTTCTTTTTCAGTATTCAGAAACTCAAGGAGAGCAGCCTCTATCTAGAAGAGTCCTGACAAGTCAGGAGGAGAAGGTAAAGGACTTAGAGGAGGACTGAGTGTGGAGTAGTAGAATGCAAAGATTAATGTGCCATGACTTTGAGTCCAAAAAGGTAGATTTTGGATACCTATGCTGAAGAAAGACATAGACGGTTAGAGCAGCAAAGAGACCATTAATAGGAAAGTGGAAAATGGGGGTTTTGAGAAGAAATGTCTACATCTCAAGGCTTTTTGGAACTTTCTAGAACTACTGCCAGTTCTAGTGCCTTAGTTACTGACCTGCATCCACAGCTGTGTGACCTTTTAAGACTGTACTTGAACCTTAGGAGTGATGCCTTTTAGACCATCTTATTGAGGTTTGTTTTTAACACATTGTTCAGATTCCTTTAGATTCAAATACCTTGTAACTAGAAGTCCGATGATATGGAAGCCACCTGACTCTTCCTCCTGTCATCTCCAAATGTATCAGACCATCATATCTCTGAAACAACAATCTCTAAAGATGTGTTATCATCATCTGCCTCATCTCAGAGTATGTGGATGTATCTAAAGCTACTTGACCTGTCTAAATGTTTTAATTGATTAAAAGGTAAAACAAAAGGTGACTCGTTTTATGCATATTGAAAGTATTTGTGCTAAAGCTAAATGCATACTATATCTTTAATATGTCACGATATATTGTGAATGCACAAGAATGATAGTGTTGTTTTAAGTTAGGGTTTCTGTTGCTGTAACAAAATAACATGACCAAAAAGTAAGTTGGAAAGGAAAAGGTTATTTGGCTTACACTTCCATATTGTTGTCCAACATCAAAGGAAGTCAGGAGAGGAATTCAAACAGAGCAGGCACCTGAAGGCAGGAGCTGTTGCAGGGGCCAGAGTATAGGGGGTTTACTACTTACCAGCCTTATATGTGTGCCCTATATGTTCTGTTATAGAACCCAGGACCACCAGCCTAGGGATGGCACCACCCACAGTGGACTATACACTCTTCTATCAATCACTAACTAGGAAAATACCTTACAACTTGATCTTATGGAGGCATTTTCTCAATTGAGATACCCTCCTTTCAGACAACTCTAGCTTGTGTCAAGTTGACATAAGAACTGCCAGCATGGTATACTATATGTTGTCTCTGAACTACTTTGAGAACTGTGTGCTAATGAACCTTCTCCACATAGCAGACTGTACTTTAATCATTAGGTTGAAACTACAAAGAAGTGATTTCCTTTTTATTTCACTACCTTTGAGGATTTTTGTATAGTTTCTCACTATGTAGTCCATTTTAGCTTCAAAATTACAATCCTCCTGCCCACGTCTATAGAATTTCAGATTTATAGCTTTGGGCCACCACACCCAGTTCATTCTTTTCTCTTTATATTGAGCTGTCTTCATCCAAATTTGTACTGAGACCATCATGCCTTCTTGGACTTGTCAACTATCAGATCCCATTAATATTGGCACGAATTTTATCTCAATGTCTGTACTGCTTTTCCCTTGGAGTGATATAATATATTCACAACTGATTCTTTTAGTCATAGATCATGCTGTGTAAATCTTGCAAGCATTTTCAACTATATAAATACGTCTTGTCCCAACAATAAAGTGAAAACCAGAAAGTGCTGTCTTTAATTGTTAAAACGGATTGCATAGAAAATGCTTCAAGACTATCTGCTAAACCCACATCTCAGGATCAGGGTTCTATATAGGACCATTGACTCCCTAAAAGGACTCTACAACCCAGAGCTGTTTCCTTTAGATACCCGAATCCAATAAAGTGACTTATCGCCATGGAGGAAGCAAGCGGGCTCTTGTTCTCAAAGAATAAGAAGACCTTACCGTGTGTCCTCAAGATAGAAATTTTATGAGTCCCAAGAGATAGAAACAACTCCAGATGTGAGAAGCATTGATTGAACTCTCCCTGAAGACTTGGAAATGCCCTTGCACATTGCCCATTACTTATATTTCTGGTGGGTTTTATGGTCTGTGTCATCCAGCTTTGAGACAATGGATTGAAAAACAGTAAAGGAATCCTTCCAGGTCTGTATGGTGTGAGTCATCTTTACCATTGAAATTTCCAGTCACAGTCTGAGGAGAAGAGACATCATGTACTTAGCTTTTGGCATGGTCTCAGAAGTGGCTTTGCCAAAAAAAATGTTCAGGAAAGAAGGATGGCAAGGGATCTGTTGACCTTTATTTTGTAGTTTAATTGCATTTGAATGTCTTTGAGTCCCTGTGAGTGATGATGGAAGAGCTCGTTGATGTGTAAATACTATCAATATTCTTTCCCAAGAGGAGTGAGTGTGCTGATTAATGAAGCCTTCCAAATATTATGGAAACCACTTAAAATTTTAGAAACAACACATCGTTAGCTCTAAAGATTTGATCTATATTTACTTGTTACATTTGCATAACAGACCAAGATAATAGGTCTAATCTATTTTGCAAAAATGGCTGAAAGTGTCCTCTATTTTCTTTATCTGAATCTCTTTGGTGTAGAATTCCTAAGTATTCTGACCTTCTGGATCTTAGCTTCCTGCCTCTGATCAAAGTTGCTTGTTATTCATGGATAACCTTAGGTTAAATAGCCTTCCTTGCCTTTTTTGAGGCATGTCAGTTTTCAGCTATCTAGCCCAGGCTTGCCCACATGGCAATTAGTTAGGGTCTAAGTAAAGAAATAGAAGTGTAAAACCTTTTGAATGGCTATATCCTCAGTTGGCAAACCAACACATTTTCATGCAATGAAATAAGGGATTATAAGAACCAGCTTATATTTAAGGAGTAAATAGAAACTCTGCTTATTGAAGGAAGGGCCAACAAAAAACTTTGATATTGCCATGCCTATCACAACATTCACTTTTTACTCTCAGGTCTGAAATGAGCATACAAATCCATATGGCTATGATATTCAAAAGTAAAGTGCGAGTTACTGAACTGTAGATCCCTGTATCAGGTTTTCATTTCCATGTCGATGGTGAACCAAACCTCTCTTGCTCCCAAACTATCATGCCCCTTTTATATCAATCACCTACAAGTTGAAATTGTTTATTGTTACTTTTATTCAAGCACTTGCTTCATCAGCACAGCAGATAGTAAAATTCATCATTGACAGTGTTTCTAGGTCAGACGAGAAATGCCAGGTGAATGCTTTTCTTCAAAAATGTTCTTACTAGAATTGGATGGGAAATACTCTCTACACTCCTACTAAGCCATGCTTCCAAATTCAGGGGAAGAATGGCAGAGACAGATGTTTGTGTTTCAAAAAAAACCCTTATGAACTTCTGATACATATCAAACTACCTCTTCATGCTTAATGTTTCACTATGATCCTATTAGATCATTGAAGTCATTTTAGATAGCAACATTTTTTAGACATTTAATTAGAATTATGATTTTTTTAAAAAAAATCTATGTTACAGCTGTGAAAACTCAAGAAACACACTTGACCAAAGTAACCTGAATCCTTATCTGCAAAGGCTTTGCAATAGCTGCTTATCTCTGAGATTCCTATCAAATTGGTTAAAAAGAATGCTTCATAAACTCTGAGACTCTCAGCAAGTAAGAGGCAATGTCACCATTAGCTACCCCCTTAGTTACACATAACGGCACTGAGAATTTATCAGCTGATTCTGTGTAGATTAATCTAATAGTGAATCTTACTGTTTTCCTGGCCTGTAGGACACATTTGTCTCTCTGATCTTTCTGAATGAGATTTGCCCAAACTGACTAATTCCTATCTTTGACATATAGCCCTGTAAAGTTAGAGTCATGTTGGAGACTTGCAAACAGGCACTGAAGTTAAGGAGTCATTTTTGTTGATGTCATTCCATGAGGAACATGTTATGCATGACAAGAAATTGGATTCATGAATAATGGGCTCCTGAGAGCATTTAATGAACATGTGGCATGTCTTTTTATAGGCATATTTGAAAACTTAGTTCTAAAAGCAGAAATACCGATTACCTTTTTGTGTTCAGTGGGATGAGCTGCAAAGCTAGAAATGGCTTTGTAATAGTGCTGAGACATAGAGAAGTGGATTAGGTGAACAAGTTAAAAGGAAAGTGAAATAAAGGTTCTTAGATTATCGTCTTTGTGGACACACACACACACACACACACACACACACACACACAGAGAGAGAGAGAGAGAGAGAGAGAGAGAGAGAGAGAGAGAGAGAGAGAGAAGGGACTCAATTTAGAGTTAGATTTTTTTAGGTTCATGTGTTATGTACACTTGGATTTAACAAGTCCAAGTACAACAGATGATATTTTTAAAACAGTACTGTGTCTCAGGACTGGGGAGATAACTTGGGAATTAAAAATCTTGTTCTTTCCAATGGGCTAGATTAGGTCTCCAGCAACCATACAGTGGTGGTTCACATCCATCTGCAATTCCAGTTATAGGAGAATCTTATGCGTTCTTCTGACTTTTTGAGGACCGAGTACTCACGTGGTACACATACACACATGCACACAAAACACATACATACATACAATGAAATGAATACGTTAAAAATTCTGTGGCAGTATATATCTTTACCAAATGCATGTGGATTTTCCTTGTTATTACTTTCTAAACAATGCAGGGTAACTATTTGTACAAATTTATATAAAGTTATGTGTTATCTAATCAAGAGATTAAGGTATATGAGATGCTGTGCATTGGTTCTAGATAGACACTACAATAATTTATAAAAGAAACTTGATCATGCACAGAGTTTGATATCTATGAATGGCTGTGGAACCAATCAATATCCTGATGATACTGAGAGATTACTATTCATATTAAAGGCGAGAGTGGGACACCACATACTGTAGAGACTTTCATGCGGAGGGAAAGGTTTCTTCCACAGAAGTAGGAGAGATCTGGACAACCATGGCACACTTTCAGGAAAGACATTCATACAATAGACTGTATAATAGCCTTAGTTAAGAGAGAATCTTATGGCTACATCATTTATATATAAAAAAAAGATAAGTGCTATCTATGCTTTAAATTGTCACTTCCTTCTGAAGTTCATGGTGACAAATGTGTTGATTTAAATTGTTATCTGTGAAAAGGTTTGATGAAAAGACTCAGAAAGAATAATCCAATGCCTGAAAGTTCTTGAAACACACACACACACACACACACACACACACACACACACACACACACACGCATGCAACATGCATGCGCACATAGGGATTTCTATTTTTCAAAAAAATAGATAAACACTACATTGAAGCCTTCTGATTCGGCTGTTCGCGGAGGAGTGGCCTGTGTCTACTTCTAAAGTGCTGACGGCTTTTTTCTTCCAATTCTCCTGGGGCTTCAGAAATACTAGGAACAAATTCTCAGAAACCATGTTTATGTGCTACCCAAGAAGGAAGGTCTGCATTGACTAATATACTTATAAAGCGTCTTTCTGGATCAAGTGAGGTCTGCTCTTTTCTTTTTCCTTTCTTTTTCTTCCCTCTGCCTTGTTTTGTTTTATGACCACTGGCAAACTGATGCCGGGACAGGTTGAAATGCCTTTCAAGTACTTTTGATGACCACCATGAAAACAAACTGCTTTTGGCTCTTATGTAGACACGGTGTCTGAGAATTGTTATAGTCAGTTCTTACCCATGACTCCTGAAGCTCCCCAACATTACAACAAGCACCCCAATTCATAGCCTCATGTACTCACAAGATTCCTTAGAGTGTCTTTAAGATCCTGAATCTTATAAAACAGCTCCCGCTCATAAAAGCACACACAAACTAACCATTGTGGAGTGTTTTTTAAATAGAATCAGGAATGAATCCATGACCTTGTGGCCCTGAGGTGGGAACACTATCTATAAACTTGCCCAGACGCTCTGCCTGTCAGTAGGACATTTTCATTGAACAAAGGTATAAAAAAAGAAAGGACCAGGATAAGCCAAAATTTCTTACATGCCACAGCTCACTTGATTCATTTTAAACCTTGTTAACATTTGCTAACAAGAAAGTTAAGAACGTTAAGCTATAAAAATAGGAATGTCTTGCTAACTAAATAAATGTATGTGTGAACCCCGGATTCTGCTTCTTGCTCTGGATTGACTCTTGATCGTGCAAAAGGGAAAAGAAGAAAAGTGTGTGTGGGGGGGAGGTGGGGTAGCTTTGGCTTGTAAAATCTCTAATAAGTCCTTGGAGTTTTTCTTCCTTGCGTGTTTCTCGGAGTTGCTGTTGATTTCATTCTTTGCAGGATTCAAATGCACATGGGTTGTTTCATTAACCCAGAGTCCAGTGGACAAGATTAAGTGTCGGAATCTTATCTTTAAAGATCCCAACAAGAACACAGAAATAAGAGAGTGACGTAAGTGCCAGGGTGATGATGCAAGTCAGGATTTGGATCCCGAGTCACACTGGACTTCCTTTCTTCCTATCTTTCCATTAACTTCCATGTGTGTGTGTTTTTCTAGGGGCTCGTAAACTGCTTCCTCTCTTTGGTTTCCTGTTCCCACTCTGGTTTTTGTTACTTCCTTATAGGAAACAGCTTCCTCACCGACCAGTAAACAACATTACTGCTTGCATTAGTTTACTTATAAATCCTTCCTGAGAAAGTGAAATTTGCCTAAGAAGAGTTGGTGTTATTTTCTTTAGTAGTTTTCTTTTCCTTTTCTTCCTCCCTCCAGGTTTACCTTTCTCTAATATGAAGATTTCGAAGAAATAAACCTAACACATTGGAAGCAAAAATGTAGAAACTGAAGACGAAAATTTTAGTGAAATCAGAGACATTGAACGGCTGCACTCTTGGCAGAAAATTATTGCGGTGGACTTTTGGGTTAGATAATTTTAGAACTCCCCAAGTCATCAAACAGAGAAACTGTTTCTGAAGTGTCAACCTTCTGACAGCTAAGTTCAAAAGTCTTAAAATCACAGATTTATCTTGATTTTGTGAGTCAGATTTGACCATCACAAACCTAGATGGTAGGCAGTATTATCTTCATTCTGTTTGTGACAAGATAGCCTTGCAGATGCCAAAATTACCTCCCTGTATCAAAGCAGATACCAAGTCTCTGAGGCGCCATTTGAATATGGGTCTTGGCTAGCAGACTCTTGGATTAAGGGCTCTGTCTGTGCTTCATGGGGATAATGTGGTCTGGTCTTCAATCATTGGGCCATACAGAAGTTTCGAGTGCTCCTCCTCCTAGGCTGTGTTGTTGCTGTTTCTTAGCTCTGCCTGGTGTTCCAGACATCACCTGTAGAGCTGCTGACAATTCCTTCTCTCTATGGCTTTGTGTCTTCCACCAACTACATCTTATGTTTCACAAAGAATGGCATCTCTGTTGTTGGCACCCCTCTCAAACCTGAGAAGCCATGCTCAGGCAGGGCTAGTTTTCATATCTTCCTTGATAATTACCTCCTCCCTCCACACAGATGGTCTCAGGGGAACATGAGAGGACAAAAATGTTAAAGGTTTAATAAGTACATTCCAGAGGAAAACTTTTGTTTACGTATGTATCCTGGCTTTCTACTCCCTATCATCTACCGTCACACACTTCCAACCTCTAGAAAGCATGTCCAAGTATGATTTGGTTTAATGGTATTCCAGATCTAATTTAAAAATCAGAGGTGCTTTTTTTCCTATTTATTTTGCATCTCTGGTCCACTTAAGTAAAAAATGGAAGGGAATGGCCACCCCATAAGAAGACCAAGAGTACCAAATAACCTGTACCCCTGGGAGCTCCCAGAGACTAAGCCACCAACCAAAAAGCATACATGATCTGGTCCAAAGTCCCCAGAAATATGTACAGAGGACTGCCTTGTCTGACCTTAGTGAGGGAGGACTGTGAAGGTCAACATTTGTGAGGTATATAAATAAAATAATTAATAAAAAGAAAAAGGAAGAAGTAAGGTGGTCTTTGCACAGTAGCCTGATGCACATTCTTCATGGGTCTAGAGAGGAGGGATGAGGGTATCCTCATACTTTAAGATCATATGTGTTTGACTTCTGTCCTATAAAACTGAATCTGTGGAGGATTAGGTATTGGTTTTATTATACCTCATACTAAATTCATAAATCAATAGAAAATTTAGTACATTTTATTTAGAGAAATTGCCAGAAACAGGATAGGGGGTACTCAGCACTAGACGAGAATATGCTGGCACAAAAGTAAATTTGGTGGCACCTCAAGTCACTGTTTACAAGACAGGGCCATACTTTCCCATAAAGGGTCCTTCCCGGGGTTGAAACATTGTTGTTGAGGCTTACCTTATTCCTACAACCCAATATGCAGCAGTAGGAAGCCTCAGGAAAATGATTTATGGATCTTAGCTTGGACTGATTATATTTCATATGGGGGAAGATATGTAGTTATGCGGGCTTAGTATCATCTACAAAATGAACATTTAAAAGGTAGATGTTTAATTAAAATATAAGAGGGAAAAATGAAAAGTAATTAGTTTGATGTAATCTATTAACATTTTATTTTTATTTGGGTAGAAAGAAAAGGAAATTGGATATATTTATTTTTATTTATGACTCTTAATTTTTAATCTTGTTAGGAAAATGGATCACAGAACTGAAGAGCAAGAAGGGACCTTACCCTCATCCAGTCTGACCCTCTCATCTTACAGATAAGAAAATGGAGACTTGAGGAAATCAAGATCTTATGAACTGTGGTTTTGTATGTGTCCCCTTCTCTGTGATGGTAGCCATATTAAAGACAGGTCACAACAGCATTTTAAAAAAGGTTTTAGTTCACTTGTGTGTATTTATAAGACATCCTGTGTCTGGAAGCCTTGGTACGCAGAATCAACACTCCTGAATGGTGATACCTCTGCCAAATATGTTGCCATGATCAAAAAAATCTTTGAAAGCTAACTCTAGAAATCTGTAAAAAAAAAAAAAGTTGGATAAAATCTGTTAAGAACTTTTAACACCTCCCTAAGTCTGTAAATCCAATTTTATTTATATTAAAACAGCATTTAGACTTATTTACTTTTTGTATATGAGTGCTTTGAATGTATGTCTGTACACCACATAAGTGCCCAGTACCTGTGGAAGTCTGAAGAGGATATTGGATTCCCTGAACTGAAGTTATATATTGTTGAGAGCTGACATGTAAATGCTGTGAATTGAGACCAAGTCCTCTACAAGAAGAAAAAGTGTTCTGTTCTTAGCACATGAGCCTTCCCTCCAGCCCTATATCCAATTTTCTCCAAAATTTGCCTTGATCAAGGCCATGTACTTCTTAAGTATAAGATACTTAGTGATTTCCTTTCCCAATTAGAAGCACAGGGGGACCTTAATGTACAGTTGTATAGATCTAAGAGGAATACTCATGATGGTAATCTTATTTTTTTTAATCATCAAATAAATTTGAAATAGATAAGAGAATTCTGCATTGGTTTACTGTGAAAGTTAGGTTAGTTTCAAAGTGCCCCTTCCCCCTTAGTAGCAATAGTGATGATAACGTCCTGAAAGGAAGGAATTTGACCAGGTAAAGGAAGGATTGTTATTGGCTTAAAGGTGGATTTATGTTTCCAGGAAATGCCTTTAATCTACCTGTGAATGTCAATTACCTTGAGCAAGATCATCCATTGAATAGTCCATATTGGATCAATCACCCTGTCCTGTTGACTGTCATATAAAATCTGCTTGCTTTACCACTGTCTTGCTCTTCTTTCTGCCTTGGCAGTTTGATCTCTAACAACCTTTCTTTATACTCACGGAGAGGTCTAGTTCAGTGGTTTTGCTATGCTCTCATTTACAAGTTAGATATAACCTTGAAGTAAGCCAAGTCCCTTTGCTGTCTTATGGATTGAAAATATTTTTCAAAATTTATGACAACTTAATTCTTTTAGTCTTTAGCCATTCTTTACCACTGTATAATTAATCACCAAATATACTAGCCAATTTATTCAAGATCAGTGGAGTATTCTGTCACATCTCTAGCCAAGCACAAATATGTCAATGAGATTATGTGAGACTAGAATGACCCTGTAGGGATCCGCAGGTGCTTCCTAGCTTTTAAGACATTCCATTTTGGGGTATTTTATTTTATCATAGCTGTTGACACTATATAAATGTAACTAAGGTGGAGAATACAAGACTGGCTTACTGTATGAAGTAAATTGTGAATGGGTTTGGTTGCTTGGGACTTAATCCGGGAATAGGACATATTTTACTACAGAACATTAAAATAATTTATTATGAAGGAACATTAAACAGTTCTATTTACACAACTGTACGTTTTGTAAAAAGTATAAATTCCTACCCAAAGTATAAATTTAATTAAATAAAACATATTAAAAGCAGTCTAAACTATGTAGTGATGGGACTGGCTGTCCCAGATACGTTAGAATATACTAAGAGGGCAGGCTTTTCACAGATGTAATCACCAGGGAGGTCCAACAATCAGCATTCCGCTTGGGTAATGTGAGTAAAATAAATTCAATGACCAGATTTAAGACCTTCTTTCTTTTTCTTCTGCCCTCTCTTCCTCCTTCACACTTTGTCCTTCCCTTTCCACTTTTCCTCTCTCCCTTTTTGCCTCCTGATTTCTACTTTAAAAAGGTTATTTTTGATTAATTCTCAGGAAGTTTCCCTCATTCAGAGTTACCTTAGCCTTCTAAGTTTTTTTCTATCAGAGACTAAGATGTTTGTGTGACTCATTTATTTATATAATTTGTGAGATAATGTCTGCTTATGTAGCCCAGGCTATCCTTGAACTAATAAATTTTACTATATATGCCTTCTAAGTGAAGGTTTAAATCATCATCTTCTTCTTCTTCTTCTTCTTCTTCTTCTTCTTCTTCTTCTTCTTCTTCTTCTTCTTCTTCTTCTTCTTCTTCTTCCTCATCAATATCATCATCATCATCATCATCATCCTCATCATCATCAATCCTAGAGCTGAGTCTGTGCTGTCCTAGATTGGACTCTATCTAGCCTTAATCCAAAATTCTCCAATGAGTGTGGGTTTCAGGATTGCCTGTCAAGATTGTTATCTAGTAAAAGAAAGCACCATCTAACTACACAGGAGCTGAGATGTTCCCCTCCTTAATAAATGTCAGAAAATGTTCAGAACAGAACGAAACTGGTTCTTGTCCAACACAAGCTGCACAGTCTAGTTCTCCCTTCTGTATCTTCTCTACAGAATGGATGAGGTCAAAGGATGAATTCAGAGACTCAAGAAAACAAGCCATTTTTTAAAAAGCAATACAATTTATTGCAGTTCCATTTAACAAATGTTAATTGATACAAACTACATAATAGGTCTACCAACTACATAATAGGCATTGTTGTATGTTTGGAATAATCTGGTAGCTAGAGGATTTGAGCAGGATGCAGGTTCTACTTCCAAAGTTGTCAATCAAGTGTTTGGCAATCTGGTGCTGGATATTGGTCAAGTGCTGGATGTTGGTCTGATGCTGGGTGTTGGTTTGGGGCTGGATGTTGGTAGAAATTCTTCTGTTCCTTGGTATTCCATAAGTATATTCACATGGCATGTAAGGAAAGCTTTGCCTAGAGAATTTATTTGATAAAGCTAAAGAGAAACACTGAAATACTTATAATGATATATACTCAGTGGTTACAAGCCAAAAAAGAAAAAGAAAAACAAAAAGAGAAAACAGACGAGGAGACAAAACAAAAGAGGAGACAACTCTTAAATTTACAATTAAAAATAAAGGGAGAAGAGTATGATATGGGAAACAATTTCTATTCTGTTCTGTTGTATTCTATTTATTACAAAATATCTTCCTTGCCTCAATAAATATGAAGTCTGTAGAAAGGCATGAATAGGATCCAGGAAAGATGCCTTGACTTCACCTTGGTGTGTGATGGTTACAGTGGTTAGTTTCTATTGCTTGCAATGGCAGAACCATTGACGATGTACCTGCTTCATTTAAAAAACTGTAGGCAGATTTCTTACTAATTATAAGAAATCTTTTTTGAAATTCTCTTTCTGAAAGAGAAGGTATCAAGAATGTGCTGTCCTGAGCAAATATAAGTTTTTATCCATTTCTTAGCTATATTTACCTTGGATCATGGTGATTTTGATACTTTCAATTGTTCATGTTCTTAAATAATAGGAATTTTAATAGCAAGACTTTATGATGCCATAAGTCAAAGCCTACCTCAATCTCTAACAGTGGCATGGACACATAGTTACTTTCTAACAAGATGTTTCTGAAAGATGAACTTCGAAGTTGAATACCTATAGCGATGCTTTAAAGATATCAACACATCAATATGAGTATTTTTGTTTTCACTGTTTTCAGCGGGACCAACTTGAAATTGTATGACTCAGTAAATAACAATCTAAGAGAGTGGATCAAGTATCCAGCATCCTTGTTTCACAGATGAAGGAACAGAAGCCAAGGAATCCCACAGTGTGTTTGAAGTTGCATAGTAAATGTGACAGCTAGAAGATGGCACCAAGTGTCTCAATGCCTTACCAGTTGTTTTCCCATCAAAGGAATTTAAATAGTGTTGTTCAATATGATGCATTTACCCTGGCTAATATTTGATTGATACATAAAAGCATACCATGTTTCACTTTGATCTTCATAAAAAAATACTAACATGATAAATACATAAAAATTAAACCAAGTAATTGTATAATCCAATTTTAAGAAAGACATAGAAACCTTAGGAGACAATTCTTAAATTTTTAATTTAAAGTAAAAGATAAAAAGGTTAATAGGGTATTAAGACTTAATAGGGTGACTTATGGTATCTACTGACCTGTTAGACATATCTCTGAGTGAATTATGAAAGCACTTGACTTCTACTTTGGAAGTAATCTTTCTTTGACCTACCAAGCCCTCAATGCTGTCTTCTTTCTATGGATGGAATACTTAAAGAGCATTTATGCCCGGGTGTGTGGGAGTGCAGCTCGAGCTAAGGGAGTGAGACAGAAATAAGCAAACAACATTAAAAACTGCATTTTCTCTGGGATTCTCAGTATCCCAGGTTACAACTGCTTCTCCGAGAACTCTTATTAAGACAGGAACATAGATAATATTTGGCGCACACCCTCCTTTCCTTCTGAATGTCTAGGTTTTAAAACTTTTAAGCCCCGATGAACTGTCAGAATTTTTGAATAAGGTTTATCAACTCAGTTTCATCAGCAATTGGAGCCATTGTAATTCCCTGTGGTGGAGTTTTCTACTATGATAAAGAACACTTAACCGGAAGCATGGTTTCAACTTCTTAGATACTGGTATACTTCTTCTCCCATGACTATAACAAAGAAAACTGTCAGCAGACCTTATGAATGTCCTCTCAGGAAAGAAGTCTGCCATTCAGCATCACTCTCAATAACAGATCCTACATAACAGGGGTGGTCTCTGGACAAAGGTATTTCTATCTCTGGTTGCATATTGCTTTTGAGGAATTTTTAATAGACATCCATTGAATGCTTCCTACGAGCTTGCTCTGTTTCGAGCTGTCATGTTAGAACAAACTCCACGTATACAGTCCCTGTCTTTGAGAGGACACACCTATGAGAAATCTATGCTGCCACTGGGCAATTGTTTGAAAAGACATATGACTTTTTTCCTAAAATCGTCAGCGATACTTTAATTGAACTCTCAATTATTTATAGTTGAGATAAATCCTCCAAAAACATGAAATAGAGAAGATAGTATTAACTGTCCGATTGACCTAGTGACTGGTAAATGGGCACTGTAAATATAAAGAGAAACTACTTGCATTCTAAAACTTGGTTTGAGGTTCATCTACATTTTATTGAGAATGAGGCCAGTTGAAGAAAACTTTCTGAGGGAGAACAAAGCTTTAGCTCGGATAATTTCTTCTCCAGTCCTGAGTAGTTCATAGATCAGAGGTGGTGACACATGAAACTCCACAACAATTGCTTACAGGGATATCAAATGGTAATAAAAATAGGGACAAGGCTGCTTGAGACCTGGCTCTAGTTGAGCCTGAAGTCACAAACTTGCTAACAAGTAAACAAGGACATCTTGAAAAGACTTGTCTTCCACAGAAGGGTAATTTTAAGACAAGCTTCCCATCCAGACCTCCTGATGTCAATTTATGAAAATTGAATTGGAGTCCTGAATCACTCCATAAATTTTAACTAAAACAATATACTCCCATTTTAAGTATTTATGGTTCCTGCCTCTCTGGGCTTCAGATCTTCAGAAGTAATTTTTTTGGAGGCATCCAGAAACTTGAAAAAACAAAAGTATGCACTTAAACCTTCTATGTAAATCACTGACTCTCCCTCTAGCAAGAGAAGAGGAATCTTAACAAATCAAATTGAAACTCAACAAGAAAGTACTTAAGGGGAATTTACAGAGAAGCAGGGAAGCAAAAGGTAAAAATGGCTTCTGAGAAAATGTGAAGTCAGGGAAAGCCATTCTCTACGTGTTTAATGAGCTCAGGTATAACACACCAGTCAGAACACTGAAAATAACTATACAACTGTGTTTGTGGGCAAAGGGATTTAGTTCAAAGAACAAACAATTTGAGTCACTATTGCGTCCCAATTTCAGTTCAGCCATCACTGACTATGTGAGCTTTGTGAAAATGAATCAACCCCTTAAGATTTTTCTTTTGTAGTTATGAAGTAAACTTCTAATCAATTTCTTAAGAGTATTTTAAGGAATGAACATAGTGATGTATTTAAGGCATCTTTCCCATTAATTGAGTCTCTTACAAGGTATTCACAAAGTAGATGCTTATAACTTAATCCCCTAACCTCAAACTAAATCTTAAATAAATTGGAATAATCAGGAATTGAAATGAAATATCAGTGCAGTGTGTGTGTGTGTGTGTGTGTGTGAGAGAGAGAGAGAGAGAGAGAGAGAGAGAGAGAGAGAGAGAGGGAGGGAGGGAGGGAGGGAGGAGTGAGAGATAAAGAAAGAGAAGAAGTGGGGAGTGAGATTTCAAAAACTTAGCACTGCATCAGATTTCTCCCATCTCTGTCTCAAAGCTACTGCTGTCTTTGTGATCCTGGCCATGCTCCCACATCTGTGTCTATCTGTTTTCTCATCTACAAAACAGGAAAGCTTTGTCTTCTACCAAACACTGTTGTGGTAAGGACTTCAAAAGAAACGAGTGCCAATTCTTGTCTATAAAAGGTTCTCAGAGGATGCTAGTTAGTGTTATAGGTGATGGATCCCATAGCGTAGGGCAACAACATGTATATTATAGTATTGCTTCTGTGTAAGTAAACATGTAAGTATGTCAAGGTTTTACATCATCTTCTAATAAGTGTTTCCTGTCAAAAGGCTGTTACATTAATAATGATCAGTTTTAACATGGTATTCTTTGTGGTCTTTATACTGCATTGTTCTGACTTTGATTTCGACCAAAAATCCCAACAATGAACTGAAATGGATTCTATCCTATATGTTTACTTTTCTCCAGTATAGAACTTTAATACCCCATTGTTGTGCCTGGCTACTCTTGTGCTAACCATCACCCAGAAAGTGTCAGAGATTAGTCAGTACCAAATGTCCTCGAAACTTTCTTTACTTTACATATCCACGCATAAAGATTTTTTTCTTTTGGGGGAGTTCAAAACGCGAGTTCAGATTTATTGTGTATTTTTACCCACAACTCCTTTACAGACTAAATCCTGAATGAGAAACAAGAACAACAAGGCAAAAAGCAGCTCAGGCAGGCGTTCTATGAGTAGAATCAGTGTGTTGCTTAGACCAAAGCAACAGTAAGGGGCTGTGTAATTAGACCTGTGTTTATCAGTTTCGAGTTGAGATACAGGTCAAGGGGTTGACCCAGACTCTACCTTAAATATATGGTCATGGGAAGTGAAATGAAGGACAGCATTTATCAGACCAAGCCTTGGACTTCATATCCTTCATCTCACTTCATCTCAGATCTCTGTTCTGACATAGAGATTATTATTATGGACAATTTATAACCCAGGAAACAAGATTCTGAAAGGCTGAAGTACTTGGCCGAGGTCACAGAACTGATTTATCATGGAACCAGGAAAATGCAACTTGAGTCCTCGCCTGAGGTTAGACTCTTGGCCTTGCTAAGTTAATGCTGTCATCATCTCCATTTCCCTGAGCAGAACACAAGAAAGCAGAAATAATTCCCACCAAAACAACTTGCAAGTTCTGAAACTTAGAACCAAATATGAATCTAAGTTAATATCAAATCACAGAAAATATTAATATTTGTTATCTTTTTCTACCTATTAACTGTTACTATAACCAGCTGAATTTTTCTTGGAGAGATTAAAGTTGAAGAAAAAAGAAAGACTTGAGCAATACTTCTGTTGGTCTAGTCTTCCCATAGCTCTGTGTAGCCTCTTCAGTCTATACTAATAAACTATAGAGCAGTACAAATATTCTGAATGGTGTCTTCAGCAACTTCCTTCCAGTGTTTCTCAGGAGTCACAGAGTCACCTCAGCCATTACCTGCACCTGAATGTGCAGACTCTTCTATATGTGGCCAGCTGTGGTTGAGCTCTGCTCTGCTGACCTTACTGTGATGTCGTCTGTTGCTTAAGACCACCGTGGTTTATAACAGTGTTCCGCCTTTATTTGTTCTCTGTTCTCCAGATTCTCTGTGGTAGTACATGTTGACAGAGCTCAAATACAGCAAATAGATTCTGGAAAAAGTTTGGTACACTATCTCTTTTTTATATTCTGTTAGTCAAATCAAGCCACCAAGACATCCTAAAGAGTGATAACTAACACATTATGATATTATAGGGAGTTATAATACCACACTTCAAAAACAGACCTTTTCCACTTTTAGAATTAATTTATCTACTCTTTTCCTGAAAAAGAAAAGAAGAGCCAGTCTTTTTCTTACTGAAGTATAATGAACTTAAGTGGATTGCATGTTACTAAATCCTGAATATTTGAATCAACAAAATATCATAGGAAGAGTGCTACCATTACTGAGTAACCATTATTAATGCTAGAAAACACTGTGCGTGGCTCTGTGTGTGTTTGTGCATGTCCAAGTATATGTGCATGTATGCATTTGTAAGTGTGTGTATGTGTGTGTGAGTGTATGTGTGTGTGTGCGCGCACATATACATATATGTGTATCAGAATGTAGAGAACAGAGGTTAACATGTTAGCTTCTTCACTGTCTACCTTATTATTTGAGGGAGTTTCTCCAGATAACAGGCCAATGAGCTCTGGAGAACCTTCTGCCTCCATGCCCTCAATACAGGTGAGTCCTATCGCTTCTAGCTTTGTTGTTGCTGTTGTTGTTGCTGTTGTTGTTGTTGTTGCTGTCTTGTGTTTGTTCATTTGGACACTGAGACTCTGATCCTAAGTCTTTAAACTTTTACAACAGGTACTTGACTGAGTAAGCCATAGCCTTAGCCCTACCAGGATTTGTTAATACTGGATAACTCTTTTTTTTAATTGTCTGTCTTAAAAATCTAGAGATATGTTTTAGAATGGAAGAAGACCGAGCCTATTCTTCCAAGGCCTACAATTGGATAAGAAAAAGAAAGCAGTCATAGAGGAGTTAATTGAGGAGATGGGGTTTCTGTAAGTGTGGTAATTACATTTCATTGTTCCAAATTCTTAAAAGCAGAACAGGATAACCAATTTTTGGAATGGCACAATAAAGCTGAAATAGGAAGAAACAGATGTGAACACACAGTTTTCTTTTCCTCAGAAAAGGACCTTGTGTCTTTTCCTTTTCTGAGATAGGATCTCTTCTGTATACTTAAGCTGGCCTTGACTTGTCTATGCATCTTAGGCTAGCATCAAAATCATTTTTCCATCTTGGTTTCCCAAATGGTGGTATAACATTAGTGTACCACTAGCCTCAGACACCTTGTCTTTCAAGGGAAAACACCTGAAAGTTATCCCCCTTTCTGAAGGAAGCTTCCTGGGCTGAAATGAGTGAAGGCCCTATATTGCTGGCTAGGGTGCCTTCAAAAGAAAACATTTTAGACATCTAAGAATAGATAAAGTGAGGGCATTGTGCTGAGAGCTCCTAATGCCTTTTCTACAAACACAGAAATGGGGGTGAGGGACGGAGAAGGCAGGAAGGGACAGAAAAGGGGAGTCAGGTATATTTTCATAATCCCCCCACTGGAGAAGTAGAGCCAAGAGGATTACAAGTTAAAGGCTGGCCTGAGATACACAGCAAAATCCTGTCTCTAAGCATTTAAAGAAGCAATAGATATATTATACATAGATTTTTCTTTATGTGTATGGGTGTTTGCCTGCATTTATACCTTGTACAAAGTGTGTGCTATGTCAAGAGAGGCCAGAAGAGTGTATCAGATATCCTGGTACTAGAGTTGCTGATAATCATGAACTGTTATGTGGGAACTTGGAACTGAAATCAGGTCCTCTGGAAGAGCAGTAAGTGCTCTTGATGGCTACATCACCTCTCCAGTGCTCTCGAAGGCTATTCATTTCTCCAGTCATAAACAAACATTGTTGGTGTAAAAAAATTGAATAAACAAATAAATAAAAATAAAAACTTGGTAAGATTACCATGCCATTGCAAGTTCTGTTTCCCTAGTGAATGTGGATATTTCAATAGACACTTTAGAAAACTCTTCAAATATAAACCAAAACTGACTTCAAGCCTTTTATTATCCTAGCCTCCTCTCTACTAACATGTCCAAGACAAATGTTCAACATGTATAAGGCCAAAGACATTTACACAGGGCTGTTTATGTCAACCCAAAGATGGGCTAGTTCAGGTGTGATAAAATAGAATGTATACAACAGTGACCTTTGCATGAGAAGGCCAGACACGTGAGGAGGCGCTCCTGGATGCTGGTGATTTAATTGTCAGAAATTGGCATGCTAGGTAAACAAAAAACAATTCTGCTTTATATTTATTTATTTTATTAGATATTTTATGTATTTACATTTCACATGTTATCCCCTTTTCCCCTCTCCCATCCTCTCTCACCCAGCTTCTATGAAGATGCTCCCATTCCCACCCATCCAATCAAAACTCAACACCCTGGCATTCCCCTACTTTGGGGAAACAAGACATCACAGGACTAAGAGCTCCTTCTACTGATTCCAGACAATGCCAACCTCTGCTACATATGTGACTGGCGCCTTGGGTCCCTCCATATGTACTCTTTGGTTGGTGTTTAGTGCCCAGAAGCTCTGGGGTATCTGGTTGATTGATATTGTTGTTCTTCCTATGGAACTGAACATCTTTTCAGCTCATTCAGCCCTTTCTCTAACTCCTCCACGGGGGTCCTCATGCTCAGTCCGATGGTTTAGTGCGTGTATCCTCATCTGGATCAGTAAGGCTCCAGAAGAGCCTCTCAGGAGACATCCATATCTATTCCCTGTCAGCAAGCACTTCTTGGGATCAAGAATAGTGACTGGGTTTAGTGGCTGCATATGGGATGGATCCCCAGGTGGGGCAGTCTCTGGATGATCTTTACTTCAGTCCCTGCTCTACTCTTTGTCCCTGTATTTCCTCCTGTATTTTGTTCTCTCTTCTAAGAAAGACTAAAGCATTCACATTTTGGTCTTCTTTTTGAATAAACAAGTAAACCATTCATATGGTCTGTGAATTTTATCTTGGATATTCTAAGCTTTGGGGCTAATATCTACTTATCAGTGAGTACATACCATGTGACTGGGTTACTTCACTCAGGATGATATTTTTTAGTTCCATCCATTTGCCTAAGAATTTCATGTAGTCATTGTTTTTAATAGCTGAGTAGTACTTGATTATGTAAATGTACCACATTTTCTGTATTTATTCCTCTGTTGAAGGACATCTGGGTTCTTTCCAGCTTCTGGCTATTATAAATAAAGCTGCTATGAACATAGTGGAGCATGTGTCTTTGTTATATATATTGGAGCATATTTTGGGTATATGCCCAGGAGTGGTATAGCTGGGTCTTCAAGTAGTTCTATGTCTAATTTTCTGAGGAACCTCCAGACTGATTTCCAGAGTCTTTGTACCAGCTTGAAATCCCACCAACAGTGGAGGAGTGTTCCTCTTTCGCCACATCCTCACCAGTATCTGCTGTCACCTGAGTTTTTTATCTTAGCCATTCTGACTGGTATGAGGTGGAATTTCAGTGTTGTTTTTATTTGCATTTCCCTGTTGACTAAGTATTTTGAACATTTCTTAAGGTGCTTTGCAGCCATTTGATATTCTTCAGTTGAGAATTCTTGTTTAGCTCTGTACCCCATTTTTTAATAGGATTATTTGGTTCTCAGGAATCTAACTTCTTGTGGTCTTTGTATATATTCAAAATTAGCCCTCTATCTGATGTAGGATTGGTAAAAATCTTTTCCCATTCTGTTGTTGTCGTTTTGTCCCATTGACAGTGTCCTTTGTGTTATAGAAGCTTTGCAATTTTATGAGGTCCCACTTGTTGATTCTTGATCTTAGAGCATAAGCCATTGGTGTTCTGTTCAGGAAATTTTTCCATGCATCTATGTGTTCCCACCCCTGGATGAGGAACTACAAGCAGTCAGTGGCTTCTGAAAGAGTAAGATCTGCTTTCTTCAGGAAAGAGCTCCTGGTAAAAATACAACCCCAGCTGGTCAAAACATATTCACATACAATAATATTGAATGGATTCAATACCGCGCACGCGCGCGCACGCGTATGTGTGTGTGTGTGTGTGTGTGTGTGTGTGTGTGTGTTTCAATTATAAATAAAGATAAAAGGAGAAAAAGTCATGGACTTTGGGAAAAATGGAGAAGCCAAAAGGGGGAGAGAGAAGGGTAGAAGTACTATAAATGCAGTACTTGTGTATGAAATTCTAAAACAAAATTGTTTAATTAGAAAGTCGATGAAGAGGAGTGCTGACACACCTAAGAGCACAGGTAAGACCACCAGTTCTGCTCTGAGAGACCTGCCTGGAACCCTCGGGACACAGGAACCCAGGAGCACTCTGGGATAGGATCCTTCAGGTTTCTACCTGTACCTGGAGCTGACCCTGTGCTACAGCTCTCTGTACCCAGACTCAGTGGGGCAAGAGCTGGATTCTCAGAAGTGGGGACAATCCTGAGAACACAGGTGGGACCACCGTTTCTGCTCACATTCCTGACCCAGGAGTAACCTGCCTGTAACCCTCTGGACACAGGAACCAAGGAGCAGTCTAAGTTAGGATCTTTCCAGTTTCCACCTGCACCTGGAGCTGAACAAGTGACACAGCTCTCTGTTCCCAGATCATGCTGGTAGAAAGCCAGGCTCCAGGAATGCTGACATACAGGTTACAGGAGGGTCAAGACACTGTCAAAGACAGCAAGATCAGCTAACACCAGAGATAAGTGGATGGCAAGAAGCAAGGTCAAGAACCTAAGCAACAGAAACCAAGGCCACTTGGAATCATCAGAATCCAGTTCCCCCACCACAGCAAGCCTTGGTTACCCCAACACACTGGAAAAGCATTGATTTTGAATTAAAATTACAAGTCATGATGATGTTAGAGGACTTTAAGAAGGACACAAATAACTTCCTTAAAGAAATATAGGACAACACAGGTAAACAGGCAGAAGCCTTTAAAAGGAAACACAAAAATCCCTTAAAGAATTACAGGAAAATGCAACCACACAGATGAAGGAATTGAACAAAATCCTACTGGAGCTAAAATGGAAATAGAAACAATAAAGAAATCACAAAGGGAAACAACCCTGGAGATAGAAAGCCTAGGAAAGAGATCGGGAGTCATAGATGCAAGCATCACCAACAGAATATAAGAGATAGAAGAGAGAATCTCAGGAGCAGAAGATACCATAGAAAACATTGACACAACTGTCAAAGAAAATGTAAAACGTAAAAAGCTCCTAGCCCAAAACATCAAAGAAATCCAGGATACAATGAAACGATCAAACCTAAGGATAATAGGTATAGAAGAAAACAAAGATTCCCAATTTAAGGGGCCAGTAAATATCTTCAACAGAATTATAGAAGAAAACTTCTCTAACTTAAAGAAAGAGATGCCCATAAACATACAAAACCTATAGAACTCCAAATAGATTGTACCAGAAAAGAAACTCCTCCTGTCACATAGTACTCAAAACATCAAATGAACAAAAGAAAGAAAGAATATTAAAAGCAGTAAGGGGGAAAGGTCAAGTAACATATAAAGGCAAACCTATCAGAATTTAACCAGACGTCTTTCCAGAGACTGTAAAAACCAGGAGATCCTGGGCAGATGTCATACAGACCCTATGAGAAGACAAATGCCAGTCCAGGATTCTATATCCAGCAAAACTCTCAATTAACATAGATGGAGAAACCCACATATTCTATGACAAAGCCAAATTTATACAATATCTTTCCACTAATCCAGCCCTAAACAGGATAATAGATGAAAAACTCCAACACAAGAAGGAAAACTAGACCCTAAAAAAAGCAAGAGGTAATCTAATTTCAACCAATCCAAAAGAAGAAAGCGACACAAACATAATTCTACCTCTAACAACTAAAATAACAGGAAACAACAATCACTATTCCTTAATATTTCTTAACAACAATGGACTCAATTCCAAAAAAGAGACATAAACTAACAGACTGGATATTTAAAGAGTACTTGGATGCATACAGGAAACACAATTCAGTGTCAAAGACAGACACTACCTCAGAGAAAAATGCTGGAAATCCATTTTCCAAGCAAATGGTCTTAAGAAACAAGCTGGAGTAGCCATTCCAATATCTAATAAAAGTGACTGTCAACAAAAAGTTATGAAAAAAGATAAGGCAGGACACTTCATACTCATCAAAGGAAAATTCCAGCAAGATAAACTCCGAATCATGAATTGCTATGCTCCAAATGCAAGGGCACCTACATTTGTAAAAGAAACTTTATGAAAGCTCAAAGTACAATGCTTCACCCAACAATAGTGGGACTCTTCTCCACCCTACTCTCAGCAGTGGACAGATCACAGAGCCAGAAACTAAACAGAAGTACAGAGAAACTAACAGAAATTATGAACCAAATAGATCTAATATATATATATATATATATATATATATATATATATATATAAAGCAAGTTCACCCAAGAGGAGTACAAGGAAGGAAATAATCAAACTCAGGGCTGAAATCAACCAAGTAGAAACAAAACAAAACTAAACAAAACAAAAAAACAAAAACAAAAAACTATACAAAGAATCAACAAATCCAGGAACATTTTTTTTTGAGAAAATCAACAAGATAGATAAACCCTTAGCCAGACTAACCAGAGGGCACAGAGAGTGTATCCAAATTAACAAACTCAGAAATGAAAAGGGATACATAGCAACAGAATCCAAGGAAATTCAAAAAACCATCAGATCTTACTATAAAAGCCTATGTTCAACAAAACTGGAAAAGCTGGATGAAATGGTCACTTTTTTAGACAGATACCAGACACCAAAGTTAAATCAAGACCAGATAAACCATTTTAACAGTCCCATAAATTCTAAAGAAATAGAAGCAGTCATTAAAAGTCTTCCAACTAAAAAAATCAAGGGGCAGATGAGTTTAGTACAGAATTCTATCAGATCTGCTTAGAAGACCTAATAATAATAATGTCCAAACTATTACACAAAATAGAAATTGAAGTAACACTACCCAATTCCTTCTATGAAGCCACAATTACATTTATACCTAAATCACACAAAGACCTAACAAAGAAAGAGAACGTCAGACCAATTTCCCTTTTGAATATTGATAAAAAATAGTCAATAAAATTCTCACAAATCGGGGGGTTGCCGGGGAAAAAAAAATAAAAAAAAAAAAATTCTCACAAATCTAATCTAAGAACACATCAAAACGATCAACCATCGTGATCAAGTAGGCTTCATCCCAGGGATGCAAGGATGGTTCAATATATGGAAATCCATCAGCGTAATCCACTATATAAACAAACACAAAAAAACCACATGGTCATCTCATTAGATGCTGAGAAAGCATTTGACAAAATTCAAAATCTCTTCATGTTAAAAGTTTGGAAAGATCAGGGATTCAAGGCCCATACCTAAACATAGTAAAAAGTAATATATAGCAAACCAGTAGCCAACATTAAACTGCATAGAGAGAAACTTGACACAGTCCCACTAAAATCAGGGACTAGACAAGGCTGTCCACTCTCTCCCTACTTATTCAATAGAGTACTCGATGTCCTAGCCAGATCAATCAGACTGAAGGAGGTCAAAGTGATACCAATTAAGAAGGAAGAAGTCAAAATATCACTATGTGCAGATGATATAATAATATACTTAAGTGACCCAAAAAATTCAACCAGAGAACTACTAAGCCTGATAGAAAACTTCATCAAAGTGGCTGAATATAAAATTAACTCAAATAAATTGGTAGCCTTCCTCTGTTCAAAGGATAAACACATCGAGAAAGAAATTAGAGAAACAACACCCTTCACAATAGTTACAAATAATATAAAATACCTTGGAGTGATTCTAACCAATCAATTGATAGATCTATATAACAAGAATTTCAAGTCACTGAAGAAAGAAATTGTAGAAGATCTCAAAAGATGGAAATATTTCCCAAGCTCAGGATTGGCAGGATTAAAAGAGTAAAAATGGCCATCTTGCCAAAAGCAATCATCATCAAATTTCCAAATCAATTTTTCATAGAGTTAGAAAGAGCAATTTGCAAATTCATCTGGAATAACAAAAAACCCAGGAGAGTGAAAACTATCCTCAACAATAAAAGAACATCTGGGGGAATCACCATCCCTGACCTCAAGCTAATTACAGAGCAATAGTGATAAAAACTATATGGTGTTGGTACAGAGACAGGCAGGTAGATCAGTAGAATAGAATTGAAGACCCAGAAATGAACCCACAAATATGGCCACTTGATCTTTTACAAAGGAGCTAAAACCATCCCATGCAATAAGGATAGCATTTTTAACAAATGGTGCAGGTTCAGTTGGCTGTCAGAATGTAGAAGAATACAAATTGATCCATTCTTATCACCCTGTACAAATCTCAAGTCCAAGTGGATCAAGGACCTACACATAAAACCATATACACTCATACTAATAGAAGAAAAACTGGGGAAGAGCCTTGAACACATGGGCACTGGGGAAAATTTCCTGGAAAAAAACCAATGGCTTATGCTCTAAATTCAAGAATCAACCAATGGGACCTCATAAAATTGCAAAACTTCTTTAAGGCAAAGGACACTGTCATTAGGAAAAAACAGCAACCAACAGATTGGGAAAAGATCATTACCAATCCTATGTCTGATAGAGGGCTAATATCCAACATATACAAAAAATTCAAGAAGTTAGATTCCACAGAGCCAAATAACCCTATTAAAATGGGGTGCAGAGCTAAACAAAGAATGCTCAGCTGAGGAATATCGAATGACTGAGAAGCACCTAAAGTAATGTTCAACATCTTTAGTCATCAGGGAAATGCAAATCAAAACAACCCTGAGATTCCACTGCACACTAGTTGGAATGGCTAAGATTAAAAAACTCAGGTGACAACAAATGCTGTCGAGGATGTGGAGAAGTAGGAACACTCCTCTATCGTTGGTGGAAGCTGATACAACCACTCTGGAAATCAGTCTGGAGGTACCTCAGAAAATTGGACATAATACTACCTGAGGACCTTGCTATACCATTCCTGGGCATATACCCAAAAGATGCTCCAACATATAACAAGGATACATGCTCCACTATGTCCATAGCAGCTTTATATATAATAGCCAGAAGCTGGAGTAACACAGAAAATGTGGTACATTTATACAATGCAATACTACTCAGCTATTAAATATAATGATTTCATGAAATTCATAGGCAAAAGAATGGAACTAGAAAATACCCTGAGTGAGTTAACCCAATCACAAAACACACACACACACACACACACACACACACACACACACACACACACACAGGCACGCACGTACGATATACACTCACTGGTAAGTGGATATTAGCACCAATAGCTCGAATTACCCCAGATACAATTCACAGACCACAAGAAGCTCAAGAAGTAGGACAACCAAAATGTGGATTCTTCATTTCTTCTTAGGAAGGGGAAAATATTCATAAGAGGAAATAGGGACAAAGTTTGGTGCAGAGAGAGAAGCAAAGGCCATCCAGAGACTGCCCCACCTGGAGATCCATCCCATAGGCATACAGCCACCAAACTCAGATATTGCTGATGCCAAGAGGTGCATGCTGATAGGAGCCTGATATAACTGTCTCCTGAGATACTCTGCCGTAGCATGACAAATAACGATGCGGATTCTCACAGTCAATCATTGAATGGAGAACTGGGTTGCCATTGGAGGAGTTAGAGAAAGTATTAAAGGAGCTGATGGGGGTTGCAACCCCATAAGAACAACAGTGCCAACCAAAGAAACCTCCCAGGGACTAAGCCACCATCCAAAGAGTTCATATGAACTGACCCCGTAGCTCCAGGTGCATATGTAGCAGAGGATGGCCTTGTTGGGCGCCAATGGGAGGAGAAGCCCTTGTCCCTGCCAAGGTTTGACCCTCCCGGTATAGGGTAATGTCGGGGGGGGGAGGTGGGAAGGCGTGGGTGGATGAGTGGGGTAAGGAGGTGGGATAATGGTTTACGGACGGGAAACCGGGAAAGAGGATACATTTGAAATGTAAATAAAAAATATCCCATTAAAAATAAAGAAATCATAGAAAACTCAAAAAAAGTTGATGAAATAGATCTTGACAAAAGTGATAATGATAGTTTTCTCAACATGATGTAAAAATCATAACCATCTCCTCAGATGAAGAACAGACAAAAAGCCTCCAGAAGAAAATATAAAATTATACAATATAATGAGTAAGAGAAAATAGAAAAATCAAGAGCAGATAGTTACATTATGGAGAATACAAGACTATCAGCTAAAAATGTTATTTATTATAACTATTGTTATGGTAAAATTGAAATATAAAATGTACATTCAATATCTTCATATAGGAAATACTAGTTATTATTAAATAGAAAAATATTCTCAGTTTATATTAGAACATTGGAAGATCTCTTATAGACTGCTAAATTTAAAAGTTCAGTATACATATTAACTCCTTTGTCTGTTCCTTAGTTGATGGACATCTAGGTTATTTCCAGTTTCTGGCTATTATGAATAAAGCTTCTATGAGCCTAGTTGAGCAAGTGTCCTTGCGGTAGAATAGAGCATCTTTGGGGTATATATTTGCCCAGGAGTTTTATAGCTGAGTCTTGACATAGAACTATTCCTAAATTTCTGAGAAATCACCAAATTGATTTCCAAAGTGTGTGTATCAGTTTGTACTTCTACCAGCAGTGGAGGAGTGTTCTCCATGTTTCACATACTCCCTAGCATGAGCGGTCACTTGTGTTTGATCTCAGACATTCTGACAGGTATAAGATGAAATCTCAATGTTATTTTGATTTGCATTTTCCTGGTGACTAGGAATGTTGAACATTTCTTTATTTGGCCATTAGAGATTCCTCTGTTGAGAATTCTCTGTTTATTTTTTAATTAGGTTATTTGGTTTTCTGATGTCTATTTTCTTGGATATATATACACACATATATATGTATATACATATATAGTATATGTACATATATATACTATTTTCTTGTATATATATATATATCCTCTGTTGGGTCTAGGGTTGGTGAAAATTCTTTCCCATTCTGTAGGCTGCCATTTTGTCTTATTGTCTATGTCCTTTGTCTTACATAGGCTTTTCTATTTCATGAGGTCCCAATTATTAATTTTTTGATCCTAGTGCCTGAGCTGTTGCTGTATTGTTCGGGAAGCTGTCTACTGTGCCAATGCATTCAAGGCTATTTTTCATTTTTTCTTCTATCAAGTTTGTTGTAGCCAAATGTTTTCTTTTCTGCATTGTATAATTTTGGCTTCTTTGTCAAAAATCAAGTGGATTTACTTTGAATTCATTGATCAATCTGCCTATTTATATTGAGATAAAGGAGTATTATTTAGCCATTAAAAACAATGACATCATGAAATTTTCAGGCAAATGGATGGAACTGGAAAAGATCATCCAGAGTGCAGTAGCCCAGATCCAGAGAGACAAACATGATATGTACTTACTGATAAGTGAATATTATTCACAAACAAAGTATAAGAATACACTCACAAAGCACAGGAATATGAAGCTACAAACCAGACCCAAAGAAGCTGAGTAACAAGGAGGGCCCACAGGGGGCACTTGAACCTCACTGAAAAATGGAGATAGATTATATATCAGCATCAGTGGAAGGGGTTGGGATGCAAGCAGGAGGAATGATTTGGGAGGAAGACAGAGGAGAGAGTACTGGGAGAGACAACTGCACTGGGGAAGGTATCTCTGGGATGAGCTAGAACCTAGGACAATGGAAGCTCTCAGGAATCTCTGAGGTTGACTCTAGCTAGGATTTCTAGTAATGAGAGGTGTGGAGCCTGAATTGCCAACCCCTGTACACAGGCAAGACCTCCAATAGAGGGATTAGTACCCCAGCCCAGTCACAAAATCTTAGACTCACAATTTGTCCTTCCTATAAGATATACAAAAGTAAAAGATGGAGCAGAATTTGAAGGAAGGGCCAACCAGTGACTGACCTAACTTGAAGCCCTTTCCATGAGAGGGAGTCCACCCCTGACACTATTAATGACATTCTTTTATACTTGCTTAGCATAAATGTCATAAGAGAAGCTTCACCCAGAAACTTCTGAAAACAGATGCAGGGATCCTTGTCATGTTCAGAAGTTGGGTCTTTAGAAGATTATAATATCATGAGGTCAAAACATTCATGAGAAATCTATGATCTTTTGCTACAGTCCTAAGAGAGAACTGCCAACCACTCCAAAGTGAAGTGACCTCATCGAAAATGGCGGTATTTCATCCTTAGAACAGGTCCTCATTGAACATGTGTATTCGTTAATTTTTTATATTGTGCAAAATTAATATTATTTGATGGATCTTCATATACAAATACTGCATTTATATATCATTTCTCCCCTTTCCTCTACCTTGTGACTCCTTCCAATTACCACCAACTCATTATCATATTTATGACTTCTTTGACGGTAATAGAAATATAATACTCATGTATGGAATTCTCAAATAATAAGTGAAATGCAGACATAAATGCCTATATACATAGATATTTTTCACTTGTTCTAGTGTGGCTCATATGTATATTTGTTTAGAGTTTGTGTCTTGTGTCTTAGTATTCTGTTGCTGTGAAGACACCATGACCAATGCAACTCTTATAAAGGACAGCATCAAATTGGGGCTGGCTTACAGTTTCAGAGGTTTAGTCCATTCTCATCATAGCAGGAAGCATGGTGGCCTGCAGGCAGATACAGTCCTAGAGAGATAGCAGATAGTTCAATATCTGGCTCCACAGACAGCATACAGAGAAATGGCTTGAGCTTCTGAGACCACAAAGCCTGCCACCTTGTGACACAGTTCCTCCAACAAAGCCACACCTACTCCAAAAGGACCACACTTCCTAATAGTGTCACCCCCTTTGGCCCATGTATGCAAACACATGAGTTGATGAGGACCATTCTCATTTAGACCACCACAGTTGGCCACCTGGGATTGGATAACCTATCAGGTGCCTCACCCCTGGAGAAGACTGATTCTTCCTCTGTCAGCAACAATTAAGTGCCTGTAGTTCTTCATCTAAGGGTAGGACTTTGTGAAATTTTCACTATCTATGTTGGCACATTAAATGGTGCCGTCATTATCCAGCTCTTTGTTTAGATGGCCATATTCTTGAGATTTCATGGGTACAGCTTCCTTGCCATGAACGGAAGACCCTACTTCACTCCAGACAGCCTGGTATTCTGGCTTTAAAAATCTTATCCCTATATTCTATGATGTCCCTGAGTGTTACTTAAGTAAATGGTATCTTACAGATCAATGACCTGAGGCTATCCATGTTGTAGCAATAACTGAATGAACCATCTTAAGGGAAAAAGGCTGTGGGAAGACAGATTCAGAGATTTCAGTGTGTCATAGTCCTAGTTCTTTAGTAGGAACAGCTTTATCCTTGGTAGCAGGGATGTGCAGTGGGAAACAGGGGTCTGGAAACAGAGGAAGATAAATCCTTTGAAGCTCTGCTTCTACTGAACTGCTTCCACAGCCAGGCTTCACTTAAAAGCTACATAGTCTTCCAAATAGCAAAACCCACTTGTAGTAAGCATTCAAAGCGCATGCCTGTGAGGGGTAATCGAGAGTCCAACCATAGAACCTTGAGTTTGCCAGAACATCAGTCTTGTTCTTTCCGTCTTCTTGGCAATGTGAAAAATAAATTTTGGTTGTTTATATGTCTTGGTTGTATACTTGATGCTATATTGTGATAACCAGTCTAAATGAACTCTCGTGGTTTACATAAAATACCGAGAATAAAAGTTGAGAGAGACACAAACTGTGACTTCACTGGGATTTCTGATTTGTTCATTTCCTTCTACAAATACTTTTGAAAAATATTGTTAAAAGCCACTTGGAACATGGTGTTATATAAACAAGTGAGTTCATCAGTAAATGTGCCTGTGTGGTTTGTGAGAGATATAGAGAGAAATGAATAAGGAGACAGGAGAGTGAAGGGAGGCAATTTGCTACTTATATTAAAAGATCCAATTTTACTCTTTCGGCTATATGTGAGAAAATGTGTTTTAGCCTAACCTCATATAGATACAAATAAGAACTGGATTGCCTTCATTGATACCAATGGTTGACTTTGGGGAGGAACAAGTTTTTATCTGGACAGTGCCAATGGTTTTCCAGTTACATTTTTTCTGCCTATTTTTGTATGAATAATGTCTAGAAGTGTTTGTTTCACTTGTCTTGGGGTAGTGCAAGTACATGATCCCTTGGCTCAAAACTGAGCGTGTTTAAGGCTTGTCACAGCCCAGATTCTGTAATCTAAACAGCCACATTCATCTGAACATCATCCAAGACACTGAATTTTTTGCCTCCCATTTAAGTCTATCAAAGACCAATTTATGGCACACCATCTAGAGTTTTCTTTCAGAGATTCCCCGGTCTTGGAATTTCGGAATTGAACCAAATCAATTTTCATGCAGTGTCACTAGACCAAGAATTCACTCTAAACCCTATTAAATCTAGTCTGAAAGTTTGGCCTGAAATGAGGACCTTACACGCACCTAACAATTGGTAGCAGATCTCCCTGTTATGTATCCATAAACAGCTACATATATGAATGTACTGTAAACGATTTTCCTTCGGAATATTGTGTGAGCATCATGGAGTCATTTTCATACTTTGTGAAGTATTAAAAAATCTTTGGAAATGGAGATGAGGATAGAACAGTAAAGAAGTCTCTGTATTTTCTTCTATTTCTCAGTAAGTGAGACCTAGAATAATGCTTTGTTTACGAGTTCAAGGGCCTACACCCCATATCATTGTGCTATGAGCTTAACATTCCTTCCTCATGAATCTTTGTAAGCCTTCCCATTTAGCACATGTTCAAACTTGCCCTTAAACCCAACTTTTGGGAAGCATGAATGTCTTCCTAGCTAGAGTTTCACCTTTACCTCTAAGCACTTTGAATTCAGGCTTTCTCACCTCACCCTAGAGCAGCTTGCTTGTTCACAGAAAGCCTGTTCTTCAGCAGACAAATCAATGTTGTCAGCACTCACGTGATCTGTGACCACTCCTGTCAAGCATCTGTCTACTGCTGGCACTCACAGCTATGCCTTCTATGAAAACTGTATCTAATGTAAAAGCACCGTACATCAGGGCCCCAGAGGTGCTCGTCGTCCACATAAGCAATGCTCTTACATGCTGTAGAGACAGATGTTTGCATTGTAGCGACTTCCCTCAGATCTCTTAAAGGGGAGAATAAATTTTTCCATTCTCCCTTTCTGCCCTTTGTTTTCCTGCTCCTGGTAACTTCTAATATATTTTTAACCTACGAGGCAGGCTAGTGGGTATATTCACAGGGCATAAATGAAAGTTGGATATTTATCATTTTTAAAAAACATATACCTGCTTTTGGGATTTCCACAAAACATGACTTTTTGAGCTAGGAAGAAAACATAGATATTAGTTTCTATTGAAACTAAGATCTTAAATGTTACTTATTCCCTGTAAGACCACAGGTCTTCATTAGAATATGTATTTTTGGATTATACATTTATGATCAATCCTAGGCATAGAATGAGACTGGATTAGAAGAGAGAGAGAAAAAGGTGCAACAGAAAGGGAAAGAGATTAGAAGAGCAAGAAAAGATGAATGAGTAAGAACAAACGAAGTTTAAGGAAGATTTGGAATTTGCTGGTAGTGGCCTTTCCCTAACAGCCCAAAAGATATAAAAAAAGATAACAAAAAGTACTTTGTAGAAGTGATACATTCCTGACATATGTAAGGGTCCTATGTACTGATCTTAGCTAGGGAAAATAAAATTACAGAGGCAAAACGCCTTGGCAGATAATAACCCTCCATTGTTGGTGGGGTTGCAGACTGGTACAACCATTCTAGAAATCAGTCTGGAGGTTCCTCAGAAAATTGGACATTGAACTGCCTGAGGATCCAGCTATACCTCTCTTGGGCATATACCCAAAAGATGCCCCAACATATAAAAAAGACACGTGCTCCACTATGTTCATCGCAGCCTTATTTATAATAGCCAGAAGCTGGAAAGAACCCAGATCCCCTTCAACAGAGGAATGGATACAGAAAATGTGGTACATCTACACAATGGAATATTACTCAGCTATCAAAAACAACGGCTTTATGAAATTCGTAGGCAAATGGTTGGAACTGGAAAATATCATCCTGAGTGAGCCAACCCAATCACAGAAAGACATACATGGTATGCACTCACTGATAAGTGGCTATTAGCCCAAATGCTTGAATTACCCTAGATGCCTAGAACAAATGAAACTCAAGACGGATGATCAAAATGTGAATGCTTCACTCCTTCTTTAAAAGGGGAACAAGAATACCCTTGGCAGGGAAGAGAGAGGCAAAGATTAAAACAGAGACTGAAGGAACACCCATTCAGAGCCTGCCCCACATGTGGCCCATACATATACAGCCACCCAATTAGACAAGATGGATGAAGCAAAGAAGTGCAGACCGACAGGAGGCGGATGTAGATCGCTCCTGAGAGAAACAGCCAGAATACAGCAAATACAGAGGCAAATGCCAGCAACAAACCACTGAACTGAGAATAGGACCCCCGTTGAAGGAATCAGAGAAAGAACTGGAAGAGCTTGAAGGGGCTCGAGACCCCTTATGAACAACAATGCCAAGCAACCAGAGCTTCCAGGGACTAAGCCACTACCTAAAGACTATACATGGACTGACCCTGGACTCTGACCTCATAGGTAGCAATGAATATCCTAGTAAGAGCACCAGTGGAAGGGGAAGCCCTGGGTCCTGCCAAGACTGAACCCCCAGTGAACTAGACTGTTGGGGGTAGGGCGGCAATGGGGGGAGGGTTGGGAGGGGAACACCCATAGGGAAGGGGAGGGGGGAGGGGGATGTTTGCCCGGAAACCGGGAAAGGGAATAACACTCGAAATGTATATAAGAAATACTCAAGTTAATAATAAAAAAAAAAATAAGGGATTCCCAACCTAGTAAATAGCATCTGTGTTACCCAAGATAGATCTCTGTCACTTTTAACTACCTTAAAGACAGTGCTGCTTGAGATTTAAACTTGGTTCTAAGGGAAAGCCTCAGGGAAACATGTTCTGATATCACCACAATTTCCAAATACTTTTCCAGGAAATTCTGCTGCTTAGTCTGATCAACTTTTCAGTCTAGAAACTTAAAGTTTTTGGGTTATTTTTTAATTCTCTTTTTTTCCCCTTGTACCAGATCAGGCTGCTGTTGTGATCGCTTTGCATTTAGTGACAGCCAGTGAACAAAATAACAGGCTTTCTTCCTGTGCCATTTTCAAAATGCCTTAATAGGAAACATACTCCTCACTCCACATGTGTATGTGTTCAGGGAAAATCTTTACATAACTGTAATACAGAACTCAACCTAAGAGATAGTCTATGCAATGGGAATTACCAAGGAGAATACATTCCTCAAAGACCTTTAACTGATGATTCCTTGGGGAACACTTAAGAGAAACACACCCATATCCCCAAATTGTGGTGATATTTTGGAGGCATCATGTGCTTACTTTGGATTTGGGGCAAAATAAAGAATAAAAAAACGGTTCATGGAAGAAAAGTGATGAAAATTGGGTAAGAGAGAAAAATGTTCAAAGGGAAGAGAGAATAGAATCCCCTAACCAATAAGCAGCATGTTAAAGATTCATTTGTTTTCTTCATTCTACTTCCCAGACAGCAAATTCCATTCGCTACAACTGATAACTTGAAGGATGACCCTGCCAGCTGAGAAAAATGGGGGAATGGGGGCAGGGAAAAAACTTTGTATATTCTTTCATGCAGCCAGAACTTGTACCTTGTGGATGCAAATAATACCAACATTCTCAATGTTATCGTATTCCCTGATCATTTCAGAGAAACAATATTCTGTTGGGAGATTTTCCTTTTCTTTGGCTCTACCTAAATACCATCATTTCTCCACAGTGAGGAAGTCACGGCCTCTCTTCACTTTTACAGTCATAGCTTCAGCCATCCCCCCTTGTAGTAAAGAGAGCACAATCTTCAGCCTGCTACTCACATGCACCGATCCTGTTTTTCTTGGAGGCCTTTTCCCTACAGAGCCATCCATAGATGTCTGATCTCTTCTTGAATGGATTTGAGTCTGAGATTAGAGACACGTTTTTATAGTGTCATCTGCAAATTACCATCACAGCTTTACATGTGTGTGGGAAGCCGTGAACCACTGAGTGACTAGGACCAAGATATATCTCAGCCAAGAAAGCCCCAAACAATGACTTCTGCCAGATATCCCAGCAACCCAGTGATTCCTAAATGAGGTAATCTCTCATAACTTCTAAGAAGTGGGAAAAAAGTCTATTTTCCCTATCAATTGACACAGATTTCCTAAAGTCATATCAGCAGTAAGATAAAGAGTAAAAATAAAAAGTACGGCTGCCTCACACCTGCTTGCCCTCAGAAGTTTTCTTGAAAGTTTCCTTCTGGACATCCTAATGTTGGGACAGAGAAGAGATTTCTTCTCATCGTTATTTGTTTTTTTTTCCCTTTGGTATCCTTTCAGACGAGGGTACTTTAATTTACTACATTTTAACTTGTTTTTATTTTGTACAGTCCAGTCATTATGCCCTTCAAGTCTTCCTCTTCCCTCCCCCTCCACCTGATGCCCTGCCCTCCCACCACACCTCACCAGGCCTCCCCACTCCTTGAGGCCTCAAGTTTCTCAAGGATTAGGCAAATCTTCTCTCACTGAGGCCACACCAGGCAGTCCTCTGCTGTATGTGTGTTGGGGGCCTCATTCCAGCTAGTGCATTCTGCCTGGTTGGTAGCTCAGTGTCTGAGAGATCTCAGAGGTCTGGGTTAGTTGAGACTGCTGGTCTTCCTGAGGTCACCTTCCTCTTCAGAGTCTTCTAGCCTCTTCCTAATTTCACCACAGGAGTCCCCAACTTCAGTCCATTGGTTAGTGTTAGTATTTGTGTTTGTCTCAGCTGCTTGTTGGGCGTCTCAGAGGACAATCATGCTAGGCTCCTATTTGTAAGCACTTCATAGCATTAGTAATGTCAGGCCTTGGAACCTCCCCTTGAGATGAATTCCCAGTTGGGCAGGTCACTGGATCTCCTTTCCCTCAGTCTCTTCTCCATTTTTGTCCTTGCAGTTTTTTTAGACAGAAAATTCTGGGTCAGTGTATTTGACTGTGTGACAGGGACCCCATCCCTCACTTGATGCCCTGTCTTTCTATCAGAGGTGGACTGTACAAGTCCCCTCTCTCCAGTGTTGGGCATTTCATCTAAAGTCCCTCCCTTTGAGTCCTGGAAGTCTCTTGCTTCTCAGGTCTCTGGTACATTCTGGAGGGTCCTCCCACCTCCCACCTCCCACCCTGAGGTTGTATATTTCCATTTTTTCTGCTGGCCCCTCAAGATTCTCTCTAGTTAGGCCCAACCAGATGGGGGTACGTTTTAATGAATTTCCAATTAAATGTTCCATAGTATAGTGCACTATAGTAAAACTGGCTGCTTTATATCTTTCAGACATGAAGACAAAATGAAGACTCCTTGAAGTAATCTGTGACTGCAGTTTCCCAGGCACTGAAGGTAATTACTAGCAGGCCAATTTCTGGGGCAGAGGAAGGAGGAAGAAGCCAAGTTATATCTTGGTGTGTGACAAGAACAGCCTTGCTGTGCATTTCACACAAAGCAGAACAGATCAGTGGTCTAGTTGGCTTTCCAAATGAAATGAAAAGCCGACGGAGATATCCTCAAATCCAGTTCTTCAGCCAAAAGCATTTAACTGGAATTTAGAGGGTCAGGGAGGGTAAACTCTCCCCATGAAAGGATGAGGCAAGATTTGAACAACTTGTCCTGTTACTTTCAGTGAAAACTTAGTCCATTTATGAGAAATATTTTATTATCATGTAAAGTGCATGGTCATAATTCAGTCCTGACTCTATCTTATTTCAGTCCTGACCCATGTATTGAATGGATTAATGTTTGGTCAAACATTCCCTCCCAATGCCTTCTGGATTTGGAAGTATTCAAATTCTCATGCCTTACTGATGTAATTAGATTTTTGTAATGAACACTTCTAAGAACCTGTTTAGTTATTTTAATATATTCTATTTTCTTTTAGTTTCTTCTAATGTGTAAATACAAATTATATGTCTGTTGTCTTTTAAGTCTGACATCTACGTGTTTCCTTTTCAGGAGATGAGGAGAAGGCTCTTAATTTTGCTTCTAGATCTTATACTAGTAAGAAATTCCTTTAAGTCAAATCCCCCAGGGATACATCCTCTCCAAAAAGCTTGAACTCACTTTTCTTTCAGGTCTTTTTTCTTTCAAAGAAATCCCTCAGTATCTTTGAGCATCAAGTAATGACTTAAATAGAAAGAATTTGTATAACTTCACTCTTGCTCTTTCAGCAAAACACTGCCACCCTTTTTGGCATCCAAAGACAAAATATTTTATTCTGCTACTTGATTCTGAGACATGATTTTTCTTAGCAATAGGAAGCACCCTTCCTAGCTTATGTGTTTACTATGTGTCCTTATGAACCATCAGTTAATACCTATGCTCCATGTTTTTTGTCTTCTCATTAAGTTCACAATTATATACTCAATACCCAACACAAGGGTTTCTCACATTCTATACTCTCAGTAAATAAATATTCATTAACTACATTTCATGACATTAACTATGCATTACATTAAGTCACCAAAAGGCACAAATGGCATCTCTATATTGGCATTTAGCTGCAGCATAGGGTACAGAATCTCTAGTGTCAGTCCAAGGTGTCACCTTTAAGATCCAGGTAATCTCCTCATTCTAGTGAGGAGGGAGAACACATTCCCAACTACTCTTCATTCTAATAAGGGGGAGGACATATTCCCATTGAGTGAGACACCCAAAACACATGTTTCTTCTTGGTCTTGGGTCACCTAGGCATGTCCTATTCTGAAACACAAGAAGCCAGAGTTTGCACACTTTTACAGTCCCCCACACAGGGTTACCGGAATTGTAAAGAATTCATGAAACAAATGACAAAAACTAATTTTTAGAGACAACTGTTCTGAAGAAAATTTTATGCTAAATTTTTCTTCTTGTCTGACAGTTCTCCAGATTTTTTGTTTGCCTATCACAAGAACTGCTAGAAAAATCAGAGCAAATCCCTGTGGCTGAGGTTTACTTAGGACACAGATGGGGAGGGAACAGTAATAATTCAAGAGTATAGAAGGAAAGACATGTGCCAAAATGTCTTAGTTTTCTAACTGATACCCAGTTCCCTGTAGTTAACTCTGGACCTTCAGTAAGGTATCTCATCCAAGGATAGGCTTCCTTTTTGTCTAGAACAGATTTCAATACAGTTTTCTCAATTTAAAACTTAATATTTGATAACAACACATTTAGACATGCCTTGACTATATATATGTCAATCTTCCCAGTAAATTCTTTTAGATCCACAACCTACCATGGAACCTCAAAGAATTTCTTATCTTTATTTTAATAACCCACTGAGTTTTATTTATGCTTTTCATAGCCCTACGAATGTGGAGCCATTTGGTATAGCATGGTTGACCTACTATGATATATACATATATATATACATACATACACACACAAATATATATGTGTGTGTCTGTGTGTGCATATATATGTATGTATATGTGTGTATATATGTATGTATATATATATATTTAATTCTTTGAGAGTTTCAGACTTGCATGCAATGTATTTAAATCATATTCTCTCTCTACTCTTCTCCAACTATTTTTCAAACTACATCTCCTTCCAATTTCATCTCTAATTTCAGATCTGTAATTGTGTTCTGGGTTACTTTATTGGGTTCTTTTACCTTCACCCTTCTCCACCCCAATCACTTTCAAACCCCCCAACACTAGGTAGGAGGGAAATACATTAAAGGAGAAAGGGGGCATCAATCTCATTAGACTAGATCCTAGCATTCCTCGGGGCAAATCCAATCTTTGTCATCAGGATATATAATCATCTCATTTGCCCATGACTACTTGACAAGCCACAGCATTAAGAACACTTAGCAGCAGAGGGAGCAGGAGTCTGTGATTCTCTAGGGGGTCTGACATTTTTATACACTAGTAGGAAACCCCAGAATTCCAAATGTAAACTATCTTCAATTAGCAGAATTAATGCCCCTGCCAGAGCACGAGATAAACCACGAGTTAGCTGCTGTGGACAATCTGAAGCAGCCCATATTCCTCCAATTGTAAATAAAACTTGTGTTTTAAATTGTTTTTTAAGAAACCAAAATTATCACTACACATCTCTTCATCTGAAGTAATGATAGTTATGAACCATCCTGTGAGTTCTGGAAACTGAACCCAGGCCCTCTGTAAGATTAATAAATGTACTTAACCACAATATGTCCACGTATATGACCATTTGCTATGGCATCCTATCAAAAGCCACATCCTTAAGCTTTTTTGACTTTCCATCTTTATAACCATCAACTGTCAATAGCTCGTTAGGAGTTGCAGCTTGTAAGTCTCTGCCCCATCCATTGTGGAATGCTACCTGGCTTGATTTTGTACAAGTATTACTCAGGCAAACCATAACTGTATTAATTAAGTTCATAAGTGGAGCAGTCCTGATACTGTCAAAAAATTTCTCCCATTTTCTCCAATCTCTGACTCTTACAATATTTCTACCCTCTTATATTTTCTATAGGTAGATTCTACAGGTAGATTAAAAAGTGTTGGAAAGACAACTTAGTAGTTAGGATTAGAAGTTGGTCTTACAGAGAACTCATGTTTGCTTCATAATAGTACCTACACCGAGCTCCCAACTGTTTGTAACTCAAGTTGCAGGAGATTTGACATCTTGTGGTCTTCATCAGCACTGGGCAAATGCATGGCACATTCAAGTGAAACATCTAAAGATGTTAAATCAATTATAAATGAAGTCTAGCCAACAAAAGCAGAGAAATGGTGAGAGTAAAATAGAATAAAGAGAGTCACTTGGTACCTGGGGGACTGGGGGACATAAAACCATGTCAGGAAGTTTGGTAAGGTAGAGCAGGTTAAGACCCAGAGATTCAGTGGGCACACACCTGAGGATTAGGTGATTCCTAGCTCCCTGCCAGACTCCTGACTTGGAACATGTGCCCTGCTTCTCACATAAAAGAGACATGACCACAGTCACCTAGGCCCAAAACAGAGTTCTCCCTGCTGAGGTACCTAGAGGCCCAGAGGGATTAACCAATGAGTTTCCCTTTCCAGAAATTCCTCCCTGCAAAAGGTGTTTAATTTCAAGCCCACCCTGAGAAGTGGGGTATGGTTTTACACATTCGTTTACCACCATGATGATAAACTGTTTAGAACCGTTTAGAATCTTTTAGAACTGTTTAGAATCTTTTCATCAAGATCCAGCATGAAGAGCCATGAAGAAGGTCTTCTGCACTCCTAGCCACAAATGCCAACCAAGCCTGCTGCAATCAAGCCAAGGACAACCCCCCTTGGGTCCAGCCAGAGCTCTTCTCTCCCCCAGGGCCAGGCTAGATGCTGTTCCCATTCCACAGGCCTCCGGATCTGTTCTCTGCTCTTCTGTGACTCCCAGTAGTGCCTGGGTATCCAAGATTCTGAGGACCCCAAAGCTCAGCCTCATTCCAGGCCTAGGGACTCCTGAACCAACTCTGGCTTTCCCACATCTCAAACTGGGCTGTTCCACTCCTGGAGGGTGCCTCCCTGCTTCCCTACAGCTCAGCACGTCCCCCACCCCCACCCCCCAGCAGTGAATTCTGCCTCCCCGAGGGGCAGTTTAGGCCTACAACCCTACAGTGACTAGGGTTTGACACTGCTGGAATCAACTTAATAACCAGATAGAATGTTCTTCCTAATTGCTTGCAAGAATAACACACAATCATTGGGCTCCATCTCACAGTTTTCTGAAGCTGTTGCCCTAGCCAGGTTAGTATAAACAACCTCTGAGCTGATTCCACACACAGTGGCTTTTGAGAACACTCGCACCTGGGCAACTGGGAGCTAAGATAAGATTACATCACCTATTGACAAAATGGAAAAGCGGAACCATCTGTTACCTAGGAAAGACTGACCAGGAAGACAGAACAGTGTTAATACTAGGGCTGCCTTAGTTCCTTTTCAAGGTCAGAGACCACAGTCTCCCCTTTACTCCTACTTCATGTAACTCCACAGAGTAATCATAGCTCTAGTCTTTCACATCGTGGTGGTTTTGTTTAGACGTTGCTTTGAAAATAAGCCATGCATATTTGACCTATTTTCAGGTTGCATTTCACAACCATAGAGCAAAGACTATTATTGTTGCACGGACAACTATTCTGATTTCATAAATTAGGGTACTGAATAGACCAAGGAAAACAGTTCTTTGCTTTCAGATGCCCCTATTATAAAAGTTTATGGAATTCTATAGAAGAAATAACACTTTTTGACATAAATTGATTTTAATTCCGTTTTAAATTTTTGGGATATTTTAAGTATTAAATATTTTAAAAAATAAATGAAGAATGGACACTTATTTAAAATAGGCACAAAGACACACCTTTTAATTGTGATTCTGGGTGGCAACTTCTGCTGGACTTAGCTTTGCTTTTCTTCAGGCAGCGGGTACAGTTGTATGGATTTGTTTCACGAGAGCTTTTGCTTTGGCAACATAGGAATTTAACAATCCAGTTCCTCAGTTCTTAATGTCTCAGACCTCAGCTGCTTTATCTGGAGTAGAGAAGAGAGGTTGGGATTGCACAGCAAGCTATAAGTATAGTTAAGAGTCAGTATGACAACCAATGGGAATGATACTTGCCCCTTTTATCCAGCATGTGAGTCAGAGGGACTCTACATGAAAAAAATCCACAGCCACCAGGAAGTCTGAAATGAAAATACTCTCCCAACTGAGATTATCACATCACATCAGTACTTTTGGGAAAGCTTAGCACGATTCACCTTGAGCTGGCAGGAGACAGCTGTCAGGCCTGTTGCATCTTGTAGGTATAGCGCTGTCTGGCTACCAGTAAAAAATAGGGCTCAGCTTGTGTGTTGGTCCTAATGATAATGACAAGAACTGTGTTTTATTTTTCTCTTCTGTTCTGGGTATAAATTATGTGCACATATGTTTGGCAATGTTTCTACCTTTAGGAATTGAGTAATTACATTAAGCAAACTGTGGAGATTTATCTTATGAGATCTAAACTAATGTTTTGCTAAGCTTCATTTTAATCTCCAATATTTAATTTTTGGCTTATAGAGCACTAGTTCTCATTGGAATCAGATCCTGCCAACAACCTCTGCAATGTAAAGTTTAGGTTTTAGGAGTTTTCATACTTTCCTTTTCGTTCCTATTGCAGCTCTCTCCATAGCCTCACCATTATTTCGGGATCATGTTTAACCTTCTTATTTTAGAAGAACTTGGCTGCTTTTGAGAAAGACATGAATATTTATGTCAAAGGCATATGGTGAAGAGCATTTGGCTCTTGGATATTTGTTTAAAGCCTGACTGTATTTTAGCCTAAACGCATGAACCAAATAGTCTTTAGGATATTTAGATACCAGAGTTTACAAGAAAATAACAATATCCATTACAAAATGCTATGGAGTCTTGTATTTATTAGGATCTAAACTTTCACCTCAACTTAGTGTCCAGTACATTCACATATCCTAAACAATATATATATATATATATATATATATATGTGTGTGTGTGTATATATATATATGTGTATATATATGTATATATATATATATCTTAGAAATGTAACATTCCTTGGTTTTTATCATTGTGTATACCATATAAAGCAAAGATGGCTACATCACTACTAAGTGATACAGTCTTACCACTCTCACATAATATGGCTTATTGTACTCATATGTAGCATTGTTGTGTGGGACATAACATTATTTTTATGTGATAATAGCTTAGAAAATCTCTAAGTTTCTTGGCTGTGTCATATTGGATGATACTCAATTGTTCTCTTGCTCTCTCCTGTAGCTATCAAAATGCCCCTCTCCTCTTCACCCAGCAGCTCTGGGTGAAGAGCTTTTTAAATTGATCCTTTCAGAAGGATATATTTCAGTTTCCAATCATTCCCGTGCTTTCTTCAGCTCTGAACTAACATGATAATTTTAACTGTAAATTTTCAGGAGCAGAGAATATAAATATGCTAAAGTTAAAAAAGAGATGCTAAAGTCACTGGAAGTCACAGTCTACAGAAATATAGTGCCTTGACTGATTTGCAAGGAAGCTTAAGGGAGTACATGATGACAATGTTGATGTCAGTGAGCCGGAATAGATTTCTTGGCAATGACACTAACTAATCAAATAAACTCTAGCAATGTATTTTTCTTTCTTAATTCACCAAATTCAAAGAGATAATAGATGGAGACATGTTTAGGTTTCAGTATGGCAACAATAGGAAGTGGTTGTTGTGAAAATCAAATGCTGATATAATATACAGTATGCTATCCATTCAGATTTATATGTTGCCTAAGTACCTTGCTATTTCTCATTGATCCACTCACCTGTATCATGGGCATCATAATTCTGAAACAAAACAAAACAAAACCCCAAACCAAACAAACAAAAACCCAAACCAAACAACAACAACCATAACACCAACAAACATTAAATACAAGTGCCGTTGCGTAGGCAGAAGAATTAGATAGCCTCCCAGGAGCCAGTAGAACACACAGCCAACACCGTGGCTTTCAGCATAGAAGATGCTTTATGAATGCTTTTCCTGGAACCTTGTGACAATCACTCTTCTCTATGTGATGGCAAGATCCCACCAATGCCTAGATCCTGCTTTCAATCTGGGATAGCTAGCCTCATCGAGCAGCAGGCTGCAACACAAGATCACTGTACTTCAACAGCAAAATCTGGCTTTCTGAATAAAAATAGAAGTCTCTCAAAGTATTAATTACTTCTTTGGATTTTTTTTTACATTTCAAATGTTATTCCCTTTCCCAGTTTCCTGGACATAAGCCCCCTATCCAACCCCCTCCCCTTCTTCTATAAGGGTTTTCTCCTCCCCATCCGCCCCCCTTCCCTATCCCCCTGATATTCCCATACACTAGGGGTCTAATCTTGGCACGGCCAAGGGCTTCTCCTTCCTTTTGTGCCCAACAAGGCCTTCCTCTGCATATATGCATATATGTGTATGAGCATGTATGTATACATGTATATGTATATGCAGACAGAAAACTCATACACATGAACAAAAAATTTAACAAAGAAAGTGCATTTGATGTGCTTAATATTCTGAGCATCCTATTATAGCCTCTCCAAATTACATTGTCTCTGAATCTTTATACTTGGGCAAAATCATGAAATCATGAAACACAAATCTATTTTAGAAGAAGAATGGAATATGTTACAATAAAGTTAAAAAATAGTCAGTCAAAAGTGCCTGGTCAAACATGGCTCCTGGAGTGGATCTAAATGGGGCATGAAGGGAATGAAGAAACTTCACACATGGATACACAAACAGACAGAAACCTGGGGCCAGGTGGGATAGGCTTTCTCCTGGGGAAACTTCAGTACCTACAAAACTCAGCATGCTTAGTATTATCTGGCTGAACAGAGAGGCCGGTTATTACATAAAGGTAAACCAGGAGGCAGGGTTTAAGGTAAGCAGTTGGATCAAAGAGATGGGTTTAATTCATCTCAATAGAAGCAATGTCTGCATGGCATTGATTCAGAGCATCAATATCATAGGGGTAGAAAGCAATGTCAGACATATTTGCACACATTGCTAATAGCTGCACTCCATGACTCAGGGAAGGCCTTGTTGTCCCTCTAAAGCTATAGAGCCCTTGACATGGATTTACCATGTCTATAACACACATTCACTCAGGACTTGACCTACTCTGGGCTTCCTATGGTCTCTACACAAAGCATCACAACGAAGTGATCATTTGCATCTTGTAATCTTCCAACCATGTTCTATATATCAACTTGTAAATCAGTGACACAAAGTAAAGACCACCACAGATCTCCAGCTTCTGTTTGAACCAAGAAACTCAGACTAAAGCAATTCATCGTTAGGAAAATAAAAATGTGAGTTTCCTATCAAGTCTTTGGTTTATCCTTGGCCAGCCAGAACCATGTCTCTTTCTTCACAGAATTTGGAGCCAACAAAAAAGACTCCAAACTTTCCAGCCAAGGAGAGAGAAATGAAACTCCCAAATAACAATTTGACTGATGTGTTCACTAGGATGGCTGGAATGCAAGACCCAAAATATGAGCAAGGTCAGACCATAGGATAGTTCCATAGTAACAGCCCATTCGAGGTATTTCTCTGTGGTTGTACAGTCTAGTCAATCAGAAGCACCCAATGTAGACTCATATAGATTAGATACAGTAAATTTATTAAAAATATTTGACTTACAATCTGACAGTGCATACATACCTTTATTGCTCTTTTTATATAATGAAATCCAAAAGGGAACCCTGGCATATTCAAATTGTGTTGAACACAATGTATGGTAGAAGTTTGTGGACCTCCAGTATATGACCCTGATGGCAAGTAGCCCACTCACATTAGACAAATCTTGCATGAGTAGATAAGATACACTGCAGTGAGCTCTGGGGATAAAGGAAGCAATAGTCTTTGAAAATTTAAAGCTAACTGGGATGGATGGGGCATGGTACAAGGCACTCTGCAAGCTGGCCGTGATAAATTAGGCTAATATTCTCAAAGTGCAAATAAACACGAAAAGGTTTGCTATCTATTTGGGATACTCTATCCTGTGCAAACTGAACAAATTAGCCACTGGACAGGAAGATAGTCATATTCCTCCTTAACAATACCAGCTTCAACTGCCAATCATGTAGCCTAAATTCAACTGCCTGGTCAACATTCTATAGTAACAGATAGGCCTAAGGAAGTCCTCATTAAGCATGGTGATGTGTCCTGAAACTATATGGACTTGTGAAGATCTCCTTTTTCTCTCCAGAAGGTGTAGAGGAAATTTGATTTATGTTTTAAAATTTTCAAAGAGCCTTTGCTCGGATGCCATAAGTTCTTCTCAAGCATCATCAGCAAAATGCTCTTATATACTTTTGGACCAGTACCTAAAATAGTTTGTGTCCTCTGATACTTGTTGAATGTATTCACTGCATTTCTTTCTGGGACTTCTCCAGCAGGACAACTCTTTGGGACTCTTCTTGGCATTATCCAATCTAGAAGTGAGACTGTATGCAGAAGTAATGCTAGAACCTAGAGTTTCTTCTGGTTAATTTTACAGCTTGTGGACTGCCATGGTAGGATGAGGAAGAAAGTGAGGGGTAGCATCAGAAATGACATGGAAACATACAGGGGAAGAAGGCTAGCTTCCAGGAATTGTCCAAAAAGCACAAAACTGCAAGCATTCATGGAAGGTATCAGCAATAGCAGAGATCCATGACATTGGATATGGATGTGTTCGTTAAACAAAGCCCCGGGTTTGGTGTTTTTATTGTAAAGCAGCCACTTCATGTTTTAAGAGAGAAATGAATAGTGAAATGGTTATTTCAATTGTGGTTGAACACTCACAACTTTCCAAGTTTATAAAAAACAACACTTGTCTGAATAGAGATTATAAGAAAAAAACTACTCATCACCTTTAGTGCATATTCGTGAGGAAGATGAAAAAGTATGATTCATTGGATTTAGAAGAAAGTATACTTTGCACAGTGCCTTCTTTCTCCCATGGTTGATCAGGGAACAGGGAAAGATCCACCACCCTTTGTTAGAGCGGCAGCATAGATCAGTCTTCAGTGGAATCATGACTGGAGCCTGAAGCTTCAGAGCCTGGTCACTCTGGCAATTCCAAGAGACACAGTTAATATTTCTGTTCTTTCATTTAATACACTGAGCATTAAAATGCAACCTGATTGCATTTCACTGATAAACTCTTACAGAGAAAGTAAAGAGGGGTTGTTGCCGTTAAAAAAATTAGTTCTGGATCAGAACTTATTTCCTTAACCAGTCAGAGGCAAGCAAAAAGAATGGTGCACAGTTTTTGTCCTTTAAACCTGTGACCCACACTGCCTGCTAATTATTAATTCAGTGACCTCCATAACTAAAAGTGTCATGAAAACACTTCGAGAAGGTTTAAGTGTGAATGGTAATTTTATAGAATTATTTTAAATGTCTCGGAAGTCATTTTTCATATAATCTCACTTTTATGAAATTTCACAAAATGTTAGAAACTCTAGTGTACATGTCTCTAAAGCAAAAGAAAGTTAGTCATTCCTATATTTAAAAGGTTAATATATATTTCTTTACTTTTAAACTTTTTACTAAGATAATAAGTTTCAACCCCAGAGCATGGAAACAGCATGGTTTAGTCTGAGGAATGCTGGTGTTCTTTCCACAGCCAAGACACTTGGGTCAAGTGGGTGTAATTACTTATGAAACCAATATTTCTTCAAAGGCTTGATACTGCCCTGCCTCCTGGAATTGCTGAAAACAAGAATGAGTCACCTCACTGCACTCAAAGCTCTGCCTTTCAGAAACTGGCACACACACTGCTGAGAAGAAAGAAAAAAGAACTAAAAACATAAGTTAATAACTGGAAAATTTTCAGATTTCTTAAATACTATATCAAATTATTTGATTATGGAATTATAAGCCTATAAACCCAGTGTTTCTGTCACTACTGTCTGTTGCAGAAGCTAAGAAAAATAGTCTCTCTCTCTCTCTCTCTCTCTCTCTCTCTCTCTCTCACACACACACACACACACACACACACACACACACACACACACAGAGCAGAGCAACTATCAAATTTATTACAAGAAAAGAGAAAGTGAGATTCACATCATTACTCCTTGGCTGGATCTGTTCCTATTAAAGAGTATATGAAATCTTTTCCATATTCAAGGTTTATAAAAGACAGTTTGGGAGTCTGTTTTCTTCCCACAGCAAGGGGGAGTTTTACAATGTGAGCCAGTGATAATCATACTGACTTATGAAAAATTACTCTTGTAAAGATATCAGGGCCACACAAGAGAAGCTTGGGGGTCTGAAGTTAAGTTCTTGGCAGGGGAAGGGACAGATTTTAAGCAAGAGAGCAATTAGTTCTGGGTTTTCCTACTTTTCTCTGTCCAAAATCTACTGCTGGGGGGAAATGTATGCAGTTACTTCAGCCTACTCTCTGGAGTTCTTAAAACAAATCTCCACCCCTCTCTCTTTTATTCTAATATGCTCTGTGGCAAGGCAAAATTCCAGGGCTGCCATTTAAACATAAAAGCAAAGCCACAAAAATTTGCTGTCTCAATTTGAATTCCAGAGCATAAAAGTGAGTCTCAGGTTGCCTTCAGACACTTGGATACAGGATGAACTTAGGAACGGTCAAAGCCCTGAACTGGTACTTTCTCTCCTACCCATGATTAGAGTCCCTATTTTCTGTGGTATCTGTTTCTTGCTGAATGCATTTACAAGTTTTGGTGAGCTGGAAGTATCCTACTATATTTTTTCAGGTAGAACAGAATGTGCATCAAAAGCTTCTGGCAAGCTTAATAAAACACAGACCATTGGGTCCACCCCAGAGCTTCCGGCTCACTAAGAGCAGGTGATAGGAGGAGGGGGAGACATGGTTTCTATTTCCCAAGAGTTTCAGATGGTGCCGTTACCATTACTTGGGTACTTGGAGACTTAAATAGAACTTGTCTGGCATTGATCACAAACACACACACAATTTCATAAATTCTTTTATCATTGATCATGCAATTCCATATTCAAGGTCCTCTGGCTCTGTGATGCATGTCTTAATAAAGCTTAGGGCAGGAAACCAAGCACCTACATTGATGTTATGGTTTGTTGTGGTAGAAATATGCATAAGGAGAAGTGTAGTGTAAAGAAAGAAGGGCCCAAGCTCTTGTAATGTGTGGATGGAATCATAAGCTGACTCTAAAGTTATGAAGGGAAGATGGCTATGTTTTCCTTTGGCCAGTACTTTTTGCATTGTGACAAACATACTTGACATGAGCAACTTATGGGGGCAACAATAACTGTGGCTCCAGGTTCAGAGATTTTAATCTGTCAACCTATTCTATGACTGGTGATGGAGAAATCAGATTTCCATTCATAGAAGAGTCAAATTGTATTCATATCTGTCACCCTGCACAAAACAATTCATACAGCAATAAAGAGCTTAAGTTAAACCTGAATGCCGAAATAGCAAAAAAAAAAAAAAAAAAAAAGGCAGGGGGAATCTTTCAGAATTCTGGTATAGACAAGCCCAATGGCATAAGAAATAGCCACAGTTAAAGACAAATACTGCTACAGGAAATTAAAAGGAATTTCACACGGGTGTGAAAATTAATAGAGTGATGAGAACAACCCATGGAATGGGAGAGAATAGGACCAGATATTTTTCAGACAGTGGTTTAGTGTATATATGAAAAACTGCTTAGAGACAAACTCCACACATTTACCAATCAATAAAATAAGCCAAATAATTGAACAAACAGTTCTTAGAAGAATAACTACAGGGCTAAAACGATAACCTAATGACTAAGTACACCTACTGCTCTTGCAGTTGACCTGGGTTTGGGTCCTAGTACCAACATCAGGTGGCTTACAAGCTCCTGTAGTTGCTGTTCTTAAGGACTTTATACACTCTGATCTCCCATGGACACCTGTATATGTAACACACACACACACACACACACACACACACACACACACACACACCACCACCACCACCACCACCACCACCACCACCAACAACAACAACAACAACAACAAGTACAAATGTCCTTAAACATTTTTTTAATATCCAACATCCTAAACTTTCAGGAAACTACATCCATCAAGTAAACTAAACTAATTCTGACAAGGATGTCGGGAAAGAAAAACCCTTATTCACTTTTAATAGGAGTGTGAATTGGTGCAATCACTATGAAAATTAGGGTAGAGCTTTCTCAAAAAGCTAACAGTAGAGCTATACGATACAGCTATATCCCTCATTGATATATGCCCAAAAGACTGCACGTCGTAATAAAGAGATACGTTCACATTTGTGCTTACTACAGCTTACTACACCCCTATTCACAAAAGAGAGGAAATATAATCAATTTAGAAGTTCTTTTATTTCTTGCATTGCTGATTTAAAGAAAAAAGAGCTCCCTAAATAGCTACATTCTGGTGGGGTTCCCTTGTAGCTTTCTCCAAAATTATCTCTTTGTGAAGAAAACTTTCAAATGAACTTCCATTTTGTGCACTAGAGTGGAGAGTGAAGAGGTCTATCCTCCATTCGCGTTGGCCCAGGAGAGTTCTTTAATGGCTCAGGCCTTTTGTTGGCCCAGGAGAGTTCTTTAATGGCTCAGGCCTTTTGTTGACCCAGTAGAGTTCTTTAATGGTTCAGGCCTTTAACAATCACAGCTGATTGGTTTGCACTTGCTTTGTTGTAACTATAAATAAGTCCATGCTTGTTTTCTTTTTAAATTGCCTGTTTCAAATTCTTCTGCTTTGTAAACCACTATAAAACTTAGCAAACGCAACATTAGTTTGTGATAACCTCAGTGTCATATTGCCTTACTCTCTTTGCCAAATAAGTTAGCCTTTTGCTTTTGCATTTGACTCCACTCACGTTTGCCGAACATGGCAGACTGTAGAGCAATTCTTTTCCAGAATGCAACAAAATAGCCTCCAGTCCAACATCCAGTAGAGTCCGTTTCAATGACACCTATGGGTACAGTCTTCTGACCTCCCACAAGACACACAGCCAGATATTATTACAGCATTTAAGGGTTTCTCTGATCTCCCAACTCTTTCAGCAGCAGTGACACATTATCTCTCTGTTACTAATATTTACCATTATCTCATCAGTGTAAGAAAATATCCAATAGAAGCAACTTAATGGAGAAAGAGTGCATCTTAAGAGTTCAGAAGTATTAGTTCATTACGGCAAGAGGTTCATTCATCGGTCAGAGTATGTGATAGAAAATTCCCCATTCACAATGTACTAGGGGTCAGAGGCTGGACTATAATTTTCTCTGACTGCTCCTAGTTGCCTACTTCTGCCAGTTAGGCATCAGTCCTCAAAGGATCTCTAACCTCCCAACAAAGTTCTACCAGTGAAGGACAAGGGGAGTTTGTGGGGAAAATTCCAGAGTCAAACTCTGACAGTTGTATGGGTCTTGTATGTTGAAAGGTGAGACCAGAATCCCTGGTATGGAGGAGGCTGTGTGAGATGGTATAGAATAGTGCCTTGCGAACTGAGGAGATACACAGCCTGGGGAACAGGGAGAAAGAAGTCAAATACATTAGCATAATTTTAGTCACATTGCAGTTAGAACACAAATATGAAAAGAGACAATGGGACAGAAAATGAGAGTATGAGGAAGCTAATGGGCTAGAACCATGGAGAGTAAGAACAGATTAAATGAGAGAATGAAGAAAAAACAGAGGTTAGAATTAGTAAAGGAGGAAGTAATTTTGTTTTCAACTACAATTTCAGATGTGTATAAAGAAATGGATCTATTATTCTTTTGCAGAATGAGTTGACTATAGCAAAAATAATATGTTATATGTTATGTTAATGGCTACAGGAGAGGATTCACATGTTATCATAAAAAAGAACAATGTATAAGAGGATCTATGTGCTCATTCCCCTCATTTGGCAGTTATACTACATATATGTGTATCAGCACATCACATCTCCTCCATTAGTCTATAGTGTTATTGTACATTAATGACATTTGGGGAAGAGGCTTTGGGACCTGTCCAGGCACACAAGAAGGTTAAGTTAATTCCTGTGATAACAAGCTAACAATTTAGCAGACTGAAAAATGCACATCTATTACCTCTTCATGTCTGCATGGGAAGGCCCAGTTTCAGGCTGCAATCTGTTAACATAAAAGGCTAAAGGGAAACTTTCAGACCTATGAGAAAATGCAGTTAGCATAAATGCTACATAGTGAGTGTAAAGTAAAGAAGTAAAGAAATACAGGAAAGACAGAACAAACAAACAAACACAGATGGTAAAAGAATTCAGCACTGAGCAGGGCAGACAGACATGGGGGAATACATGGGGAAAACTTGATCCTTTAACAGAAAAGCAGTGGGAAGATAATAAAGAGTTTTCAGGAAGGACATGCCATGTTTAGATTTTAATTTTTATGTGAATGCTATTTTTACTGGATTGTAATCTGGAGAAAATATTATAAGTATCAAGAGAATTGTTACAGTATTGAGTGTAGTTCTGTAGGTCCCCAAATGATGTGATAGAAGTTAAAGAATGATCTAAGATTGTGAATAGAAGAAAAGCAAATCTGTGTTCTATAGGCATGTTAAGTAAGGCAAGTCAGCTAATCAATACACCCTGGTTGTGTGCACCATGAACTTTCATATGAGAAAGAGAAGTCAAGCAGGTAATGTACTATGATCAGACTTTTCCTGAAGTATGAGAAGCTGAGGGACCCTGGTGGGAGCCAGGTATAAATCTGCTTTTAGAGCAGAGATTTTGTTACAGCAGACCAACCAAGAAACAGACGATGTAGTCATAGAAAGGCACCCTTTACGTTAACTTGATTCCCAATTTTGTAGTCAGAGAAGAAGAAAAAAAATCTTCTTTTTCATATGAACTGCATTTAAAAAAAATCCATGATTAGGAAAACAACTCATTTGTTTACCTATAACAACACTTTAGGTCAAACATGAGGCCGTACTCTTAGAAGTCGAAGTAGCTTTTTAAGAATAACTTTCAGAAAATGAAAATGAATAATACTGTCTGAAAATATAAATTAATAATTAGAGTTCATGAAAAACAATGTTGACAACACATGTAAGATAGAAGTTAGAGAAGACTCTGCCTAAAGTACCCTTTTGGTTTATGTTGTCCTTTGAAACCAGTAATAGCCAAGTAAAGGCCCATTGGCTAAATTCCACCTTACTTTTGTTGCATAAAACAAAATATTGTGTATACACTAAGTCACAGTTAGGAATCTTTTTTCATATGCTTATTTATCAAAATAATAGCAGATTTTCTCCTATAGCCTATGAAGTTTGAGTCAGCGGTTCTTGGATTCATTAATAAGGTCAAGTATTACTTCCCTTTTTATGGAGTGGGCCTTTTATTCAGTGAAAATGTGGTTGATTCCTCACATAATGTTTGTGCCACTATTGTGCCAGTGGGTATATCTTGCTCGACATGTTTCTATTGTAGCTTGCAGTGTTCGTGGGGCAATGAAATGATGATTACCTTTCTTCACCAGTAGCTCACATATAACTTCCCCCAGGAGATTGCATAGCACTTTCCAGGACCATGAAAGCTAGTGAGGTACCAACTATGTTTCCTCCGTATTCTAACTCAAGTATGTAATGTCCTCAGCAATATGTAGCATCCGATATAGACTGTAATTATTTTGAGGGGAGCATGAGATCCCATTGGTCACCAATTCAAAAATGTAATTCATTCCCGATACTTGCAGAATTATGTATTTATCTATGGTGTCCAACTGGGGTATTGGCTTGCATTCTTGTTCAACTCCATTTGATTTGGTTTTGTATATGTAAGTGCATATGTATGTGTACATTTATAGGAGGCCACTAGAGCAGCCAGTTATACCCATACATCATTACATTATTCAGTCTTCCTCAGAGATATTTCTTTTTTGCAGTAGATGGCAATTAACACAGAGACCCACACCAGTTAGAGTTAGAGAATAGAGCTCTGAACTACTTGGTCCTAAATGGGACATCTATATCCTACCCCTTCCTTCAAAGCCTAGAAATCTATTCATAAGAGGAGGTAAAAAGGTTATAAGAGCCAGAAGTGGTGGATGTCTTCAAGGAAACAGTGTTTTCCAGACATAACTGGTACAGTACACATAAGAACTCACTACAATTTTTACAGCATGTATAAGAGCAGCACAAGTTCAAGGCAGATGAAATCTCAGCATGGAGAGACAAGGTGTGCATAGATTCCTATGCAAAGATGAAGCACTATTGTAGTAGCAGCTGGAAGAGGGGAAGTCAGATTTCTTTAGTGGTCATAATGCCTCGAATATTAACCATACTCCAGAGCACATTTATGGGCCTGAATTAGTTGGCCCCAAGCTAAACTTTATGGATTGAAAAAAGAGGGAGACATGGGACATGTAGGTAGGTTAGGAGGTAGGAGAGGATCTTGGAGAAGATAGGGGAGAGGGTGAATATAATGAAATCCATAGTATAAAAGTCTCAAAGATGTAATAAAAAGGATATTTAGAAGAAAACATAAGAAAATTTTTTGGAATGTAGTCCTGTTATTTGCTATTATTGAGGTCTAAGCATAAAATATCCTATATAGGCTCGTGTGTTGGAACACTTGGTATCTAGTTGGGGGCACTATTTGGAAGGGGTGTAGAACATTTGGGATGTTGATCCTTCCTAGAGGAAGTACATCACGGAGGACAGCTTTGAGGTCTTAGGCCCATTCTTTTCTTCCTGTTTATCCTGTCTTGCTGACTGCAGAGGCAGTATAAAAAATGCCCTCATCACATGCCATCTTGTCTTCTCTTCCATGATGGACTCTCTGGAACTGTAAGTCAAAATAAACCCTGTCCTCTTTGTTTCCCCATCCCCCTCACACTTTTGTTTTGTGTTAAGAAATTTTGTATAGTAGATGTACAGAATGGATACTCTGAGCCGTGGGTTAAGATGTGTAGCCTTCCTCAAATTGCTAAGACAATGAGACAGGCATGATGAACTGCCAATTTTATTCTACAGCTTTTCTCTTGTTTAGGCAATCTGTTATCAGTGAAACTGAATATGTTGAGGTATGAATAGAAATGAGGTAAAAATAAGAAACCGGATGAATAGTTCTTTATCAAACAGACAAAAAAGGGTGCCTTGATATCACTTTATTGATTTTAGGATGAAAAGAAATTTAGCCCAGTTAAATCTTAATTTCAAAGATTCAGAATGTTGAAAACAAAAGATAACAAGACATAATTATTACAGTTTAGTTAATAATTAAAGGAAGTTAAGGAAATGAATGGTATAATAATAAAGGAATTGACTTTGGATAAGATTATCACCAATAGCTATTGAAAACTAAAGAATAAAAATATGGAAGCAAGAATGTGCAAACATGTAGACAGCTGCAGAGGAGACAGCATAAGATCACACGCATACTCATCTGATTCTTTTTTTCACCCTTTCGCTTTTTTTGAGATAAGGTATTACCGTGGATCTAAGGCTCCTCCTATTCTTTTCATATGCTAGAATCACAGGTATGTACCACTGTACCAAGATTTCAATACTTTCTTTATATTCTGGAAAGAGAAAAATCAAAGTAATTTTTCAGGGAGCAAAACAAGTGGAAGGGGTTGGGTGGAATTTGAGGAATTTTTTTCTCTCCATCTTTATTTATTTGGGTATTTCTTTTTTTATTTTATTAACTTGAGTTTTTCTTATATACATTTCGAGTGTTATTCCCTTTCCCGGTTTCCAGGCAAACATCCCCCTAGCCCCTCCCCCTCCCCTTCTTTATGGATGTTCCCCTCCCCATCTTCCCCCCATTGCCGCCCTCTCCCCAACAGTCTAGTTCACTGGGGGTTCAGTCTTAGCAGGACCCAGGGCTTCCACTTCCACTGGTGCTCTTACTAGGATATTCATTGCTACCTATGAGGTCAGAGTCCAGGGTCAGTCCATGTATAGTCTTTAGGTAGTGGCTTAGTCCCTGGAAGCTCTGGTTGCTTGGCATTGTTGTACATATGGGGTCTCGAGCCCCTTCAAGCTCTTCCAGTCCTTTCTTTGATTCCTTCAACGGGGGTTCTATCCTCAGTTCAGTGGTTTGCTGCTGGCATTCGCCTCTGTATTTGCTGTATTCTGGCTGTGTCTCTCAGGAGCGATCTACATCCGGCTCCTGTCGGCCTGCACTTCTTTGCTTCATCCATCTTGTCTAATTGGATGGCTGTATATGTATGGGCCACATGTGGGGCAGACTGTGAATGGGTGTTCCTTCTGTGTCTGTTTTAATCTTTGCCTCTCTATTCCCTGCCAAGGGTATTCTTGTTCCCCTTTTAAAGAAGGAGTGAAGCATTCACATTTTGATCATCCGTCTTGACTTTCATTTGTTCTAGGCATCTAGGATAATTCAAGCATTTGGGCTAATAGCCACTTATCAATGAGTGCATACCATGTGTGTTTTTCTGTGATTGGGTTAGCTCACTCAGGATGATATTTTCCAGTTCCAACCATTTGCCTAAGAATTTCATAAAGTCATTGTTTTTGATAGCTGAGTAATATTCCATTGTGTAGATGAACCACATTTTCTGTATCCATTCCTCTGTTGAAGGGGATCTGGGTTCTTTCCAGCTTTTGGCTATTATAAATAAGGCTGCGATGAACATAGTGGAGCACGTGTCTTTTTTATATGTTGGGGCATCTTTTGGGTATATGCCCAAGAGAGGTATAGCTGGATCCTCAGGCAGTTCAATGTCCAATTTTCTGAGGAACCTCCAGACTGATTTCCAGAATGGTTGTACCAGTCTGCAATCCCACCAACAATGGAGGAGTGTTCCTCTTTCTCCACATCCTCGCCAGCATTTGCTGTCCCCTGAGTTTTTGATCTTAGCCATTCTCACTGGTGTGAGGTGAAATCTCAGGGTTGTTTTGATTTGCATTTCCCTTATGACTAAAGATGTTGAACATTTCTTTAGGTGTTTCTCAGCCATTCGGCATTCCTCAGCTGTGAATTCTTTGTTTAGCTCTGAACCCCATTTTTTAATAGGGTTATTTGTCTCCCTGCCGTCTAACTTCTTGAGTTCTTTGTATATTTTGGATATCTGTTGTAGGATTGGTAAAGATCTTTTCCCAATCTGTTGGTTGCCATTTTGTCCTAACCACAGTGTCCTTTGCCTTACAGAAGCTTTGCAGTTTTATGAGATCCCATTTGTCGATTCTTGATCTTAGAGCATAAGCCATTGGTGTTTTGTTCAGGAAATTTTGTCCAGTGTCCATGTGTTCCAGATGCTTCCCTAGTTTTTCTTCTATTAGTTTGAGTGTGTTTGGTTTGATGTGGAGGTCCTTGATCCACTTGGACTTAAGCTTTGTACAGGGTGATAAGCATGGATCGATCTGCATTCTTCTACATGTTGATCTCCAGTTGAACCAGCACCATTTGCTGAAAATGCTATCTTTTTTCCATTGGATGGTTTTGGCTCCTTTGTCAAAAATCAAGTGCCCATAGGTGTGTGGGTTCATTTCTGGGTCTTCAATTCTGTTCCACTGGTCTATCTGTCTGTCTCTGTACCAATACCATGCAGTTTTTTCACTATTGCTCTGTAATACTGCTTGAGTTCAGGGATAGTGATTCCCCCTGAAGTCCTTTTATTGTTGAGGATAGTTTTAGCTATCCTGGGTTTTTTGTTATTCCAGATAAATTTGCAAATTGTTCTAACTCTTTGAAGAATTGGATTGGTATTTTGATGGGGATTGCATTGAATCTGTAGATCGCTTTTGGTAAAATGGCCATTTTTACTATATTAATCCTGCCAATCCATGAGCATGGGAGATCTTTCCATCTTCTGAGGTCTTCTTCAATTTCTTTCTTCAGAGTCTTGAAATTCTTATTGTACAAATCTTTTACTTGCTTGGTTAAAGTCACACCGAGGTACTTTATATTATTTGGGTCTATTATGAAGGGTGTCGTTTCCCTAATTTCTTTCTCGGCTTGTTTCTCTTTTGTGTAGAGGAAGGCTACTGATTTATTTGAGTTAGGAATTTGAGGAATTTGAAGACATTTGGAGAAGGAAGGGGAAATAAAAAAATAAATTATTAAATAAAGCGTGTTTTAAGAGGGTAGCAATAAAAATAAGTCCAGAAAAATAATGAAATTGATTGAGGGAATCAGAATTAAGAAAACAGAGAACAGTGGCAAAGAAAACAAAACAAAAAAACAAAGAAAACAAAAACAAACAGCAACAACAACAACAAATAAACAAACCGAAACCAAAATTCCAAGGCAGTGGAATGTTTTATGAAAGCAGTTATGCTATAGTTTCAGTGTGGCTTTTCGAAAATCTGTTAGTTATAAACATGAAAGATTCATTGCTATTGGCTAGCTTTCATAGTGCTGCAAATTGCTATGCAAGTTACTGGGAGAAACAAATAATCAATGTTCTTATCCAGTTGTGAATATGTAGGTTTCAATTAAAAGAGAGTCTGGCAAGATATCCACATTGGTTCCAGTAATTTAATTTCAACATTAAATATTACTTAACTGCTACCTAAGTGTTTTGTATTTAAACTTACAAATTAAGATATCATAAACCTTCAGCAGAGAAACAATATTTCTACAGAAGGTGGTGATTAATGTAGAGACCCACATTAGTTAAGACACAAAGAATAAGAGAATGTGGAATGTCTTTCTACAAATGGGACAGCTATATTGTAGCTCTTCTGCCAAGGCTCAAGAATAATTGGAAAGACAGGACAGAGAAATTATGAGAGCCAAGGTAAACATCTACAGTAAAATAGCATTTTCTGGGCATGACAGCACTGTTGCATATATAGACTCTCAATGAATGTGACTGTTTGACAATCACATGAGTAATTTAAATATCAAAGTGTCCAGAAAACTTTTTCATATGAAACGAGAAGAAAAACCACAGATATTTATGGTCAGGAATACTGGAATGAAAGATCTCACAAATTCCTGAAGGTACTCTCAAAAGACATGCAAAGGAGATTGTTGAAGTGTGAGAAGCAGGGTTCTCTGGACAAACAGGATGAATGGCTGAAGTAGGGTAAGGAAAACAGAGATGCAAGTACCAGTGTTTGATCACCAACAGAATTGTTTAATTCAGAAGATGAGTTTTGCCTAAAGGTAGAAGCACAAGAATATACAAGTAGGAAAATGTATAAATAATGTCCTAAACATTTCTAATCTTTTTTGTATCTTGACTGTGCTAAATGTCATTACCTGGCAAGTTCAGTAGAAGAGGAGAGAGTTACTACAAGTCAAGCAAGGCAAAATGATTACCAGGAGGAAAAAAAATACATTGTAAGTTGTGCAATATATAGGAATCTAAGTCAGCCATAATATGTACCTGGTCAATTGCTTGAAACCAATCCAAAAAGAGGATGGTCACAGAAGAACACAGACAAGATAATGTGGCAAAATCAACATGAATCACCTCATAAAAATATTTATTTGTATGTTATATGTGTATGTCTGTGTGTGACTATGTGTACTTGAGTAGATGTACCTAAGAAGGTAGAGACTTGAGATTCCTACAACTGGTGTTAGGGCTGGTTGTAAGTTGAACAAAAGTGGGCTATGAGAAATAAACTAGGGTCTTCTGCAAGAGTAATGCATACTCCTAACCACCTCTCCACCTCTGCAGCCCCCAAGAATTGCTTCTTTTAATTGTAATTTTTATATAAATTTACTATATATGTATATGTATATACTGTATTTATGGAAATATAAGCATTCTTTATTGAATTGGCAGCCTACTGTGGACTAAAGGTCATAATAAATAGAGGGAAATGGAGAAATGAGATTGAATGGGCAAGACTAGCTCTAAGCCATGTATAGTCTGTGTCCAAGGGAAACTCTGGCCCACTGACCTTGATAGAGACGTCTCACTGAGGTTCATGGAACTTGATATTGATCCCTCTACCTTCCACTTGCTTCTGTGCACAAAGGAACTCTTTGAAGTAGGTGGTAAGATATGTCTCCTGCTTTCTTCTCTTTTTAACTATCAACCATTGGTTGAACACTTTTCAGACGCTGTAGTGTGTCCAGCAGGGTGCCACGGGATGTTTCTGTTTATTGTTTGCATTTCTGCCTTCCTGCTCCATTTCTCCTTTTTTCTGTCTTAAAAGGCTGGCTCTGTCTTGCTTGGTCATTTATATCTCTGTGCTTGAAAACTTCTCATTGCCTCTGCTTCTCACTCTCTGTATATACTTTAATTTATTAGCAGAACTTTAGAGCACCTTGGAAATAAAAGACATTTGAGAAAAAGCAAACAATAAAACCAGTTGCTCTTATCCCTCCAATCTTCTGGATTTATAATCTCTTGACATCTACTGCTGATTCACAGGAAGCTCTTTTAGAGAGTGAAGCAGAGCTCATTATGAAATGCCAGTAGGTCTAAACAGGCTGATCTATAGCTTTCTGATAATCAGGTTTTGGAGAAAAATCATCTAATGCTGTGCAGCTTACAATACTGAGTTATATGTGGAATCATGGGGTCCCCATGATTACATGACAGTGTAAAAGCAAGATTCTTAATGTTCTGTTCTGTCCTATAAACACAGAAACCAAACACAGCCTACCCTAAAGAGCTGTGGTCATAAAACATAATAAAAGTACCACAGACTAGTCACGATTTAGATGCAGGTAAGGGGTTCCAGAGAAACACACACACACACAAAAGGTCTGGTAGTGAGCAGTCAACAAATGAGAACTCCCAGCAGTCTACCAGCTGAGAGCATCCCTGAATCCCCAGAGGGATACTCTGCTGTGGGAAGAGGAGAGGCCCACAACATTTCTTTGCCTCTGATTGGGAATTTCTTTCTTGGTCTCCAGGATAGCCTTGTCTTCTCATTAAATGTTTACTCTCTTTCCATCAAATGTCTCCATCCTCATGGAGCAAAATACATATTGCCCCAAAATCTTTTCTCTGAAAAATTCCAGAAATTAGGAATCTGTTGGATGTTGACAAATAGTGAGTGTGTCAATTTAAGCAGTAGCCCTGGTAAAATGAAAAAAAAAACCGGTTTGTTAGGTCTGGCAGCAAGGTTAAAACTCTGAACAACTATGCAAAATGTTCTAAGTTGCACTTAAGTGTTTACTGGAGATTGCATGACAGTTACTTCCCAGTGTAGAGAGCAGGTTTCATGTTGTTCGTGGCTTTAAGTACATTTCAGTTAGTAGAAAAGTGGCTGCTAACTCCACCCCACCCTTGTGTGTCAACTGTCTATTAACGGCAGAAATGTTGGCTTCCTACTTCGCTTCAACAGAGTGAGTAATAAGTAAGGCTACTTTCCTTCCCATATCCCACTGAACAAGAGGAACCTCTTTGATCCTGCCCCAATACTTTAATATTTTAGGAAACACAGATAAATCAACTTTTCCCTGTACATGCATGAATTATCAGAAAATCCTGTCTTGCCATTTTTCTATGAACACTGTCCTTCCCTTTGTATTTTTAGTCTTCTGAAAGGATCACTTCTGCTGCTACTTATTCTTTCTCTTTATCTGAGAGTGATAATCGTTAAGATGTGTTGGACTTTTCGTGGTTCTGGAAACATTTTCGCATGCTTTACCTCACTCGGTGGAGTCATAATCAGAAGGGATGTATTTGAAATAACCCATTTTGCCATCCAACACTTTCTTGGGAAGATGTGTTCTATCATGTTGGAAATCCACTAAGAAACAGGAATTAAACATGACTTTTGAGGCATTATTGGTCATTTATCTTGGCCTTGGTGGAGCTGCTGGTTATTTCAACACCAAATGGGAGAGGGTGCATAACTGAGGAGAAGCTAACCAGCTTCACCTATTAACATTCGGCCTCACTTTGGGCTCATATTCTACATCTCCTATGTTTTAAAGCAAGATCAAAGTAATACTTCACAGCAAGTCTATGCTTTTGTACCTACAATCAGTTGATCGGTATTAAATACATCAAAACGACTTAAGGGAGAAATATGTCTTCTCAAGAAATAAGAGTTAGAGCAACAGATGCTCACAATAGCCAGCATAAGTAGAGTCCCTTCCTTCACACAGGATGTGTGCTTCACATGCAGGGCTAAGAGGCTTCCTTTCTGGAGCATCATGAAAACATCATGACAATATTTAAGTGTTATGCTTAAGGGGTTTAGAAATGTGACCTTTTTGCTTTTGACTTGTGATAGTTGTCAATTCACCCAGCTGTCAGATTTTTTTTTAATGCAATAGCTATTTTTAGCGCCCCCCTTCCTACAACGAAAAAACAGAAAATAGTAGCTTGCTGGGACAGAGGCAAGGGACTGGTATAGTAGTTGTTTGGGAAATAATGGTAAATAAGTGTTCTGGACCTAACTAAAATTTGTTTAAAGCTTTACACATGGCTTGTGATGACAGTTATAAAACTCAGTCTATCTCCCGAAAATGATCACATAGTTAAATTTTAGCACATATAAATACTGTCCTAATAATGTTTACATGCATTTGGGAGATCCATTTTGACTTAAAAAAACCCTCCAAATTCGTATATCTAGGAGGCTTCTCCCTATATTTTACTGGTATCCATGCATTCCTATTTCCAGTTTTCTCTGAATTCACTAATTCTTTACAGCAAATCTGTTCTGAAAGCGGAGGAGCGAGAACTCCATTACTTTCGTCTTGTCTTGCCTCTTCAGCCTCTCTCTCTGCTCCATCTCGTGCTCTACATGAAAATCTGTGCAGGATTTCTTTGACCCTGCAGTAAATAGAATCAATCACCTTGCAACATGCATTTGTGCAAAGAAATTTGGGTGAACGTGGTTCACAGTTTAAGCAGAAATGTTGTTTAACAAATTGTAAGTTTATGGTCTTTCTTTTCTTTGCCAGTGGATTTAGTTTTATTCACAAATTACTTTTTTATATATACATATGAAACCGAGATGATCAGAATAAATACACTCTGATCCTGGTAAATTTGAAATGAATAAATTAAATATTTCTAATGTCATCTTCATCTTTAGTTTATGCCTCAACATACAGCTTAGATTGAACAGACGTGATGTGATGTTAACAAAATTTGCAGTGCAGTGGAGAGGTATTAATCTGTAGATGAACGCTAATCAGCACCAGTGTAGATAATCATTTTGAGGTGTTAAAATTATTTTTAGTGTTGGACTGTTAATGAAAAGCTCATGGTACTTAACTAAGATATCTACAGAAGACAATCAGAATGTCCACACATTTCTATCTTAGAAATAAAGTTATTTTTTTAGTCAGTGAGGCTGTCCAAACTTTTACAAAATTCCCATCTATTGAGTACATTCTGTATATCAGTTATATCATCTGTGTTTAACCTTTGAGTCACGACCCCTTCGGGGGTCATGCATCAGATATTCCACCTAGCAGATATTTATAATATGATTCATAACTCATTCAAAATTCAGTTCTTAAATAGCAACAAAAAACTTGACATTTGAGGGTCACCACAATATGATGAGCTATGTTAAAATGTCGCAGCATTAGGAAGGTTGAGGACCACTGCTCTATATGGTTCCTTGCTTTCCACGTCCATTTGGACAGTTGCCCATAAAGAATGGGGCACGGCACTCATTAATGATAGACATTACCTGGAGGAAAGTAAAAGGGCTTTTCACATGCAACAAAGGTCTCTCACTTTCTGACTCTAAAGTTAGTCTTAAGGTACTACCTCTGTTTTAGTCTGCTGTAACAGATTACTTTAGTGTTTCCTGAGTAGCAAAAAGTCAAAGATCAAAGGACTATATCTATGGAGTGTCCTTGGTGCCTCATTTTAAGGAGGACGCATATCCAACACACACTCATTTGCACAGGAAAGAGACAAATTGTTCTTATTCATACCTATGTCCTACTATAAGTGGCATAAACCTCTCCTTGAAGGTAACGTCCACATAACCTAAATACTTTACATTGGGCTCTGTATCTCAACACTGTCGTATTTGGGATGGAGTTCCCAACCCATGAGCACTGAGGGACATAGTCAATCCATAGCATGGAGATTAACTTACCAGGGTTACACCTAATTAGATATACACTTTAGTAGGAAATATATAGGTAAGAGAAGGAAGAGCTCAGTAACAACAACTTTCAGTTGGCCTTATGAATCTGACTTCCATTCTGTAAAGGGGATTAGCTCATAGGTACTCCAAGATCTGAGGACCTTGATATTACAACTCCAAGCTCTGCTCTCAGTGAGGAAATGACAAATAGGGCCAAAGGTTAGATTTCTGCCAAGTGAAACCCTGAGCAGAAAATCCTGACCCAAGGAAAATAAACAATACCTTTGTGATAGTGTAAACTACTAAATATGTACCTATTTCTTGGTTGGTGAGAGAAGGATACTCTAGTAATGCTTGGATAGAATACAGACTAGTGTTTCTGAAGAAGGTCAATCTATGCCATTCTCTCCCTATACACCGTTCGTTCATGTTCTCATTTTGGAAGCCTGGTTGACAACGCTTTATATTCAAATGGCTGCTATGATGCACTCAATACTCTGATACTCTGTGTGGTGCATGATGGGTTGTTCAGAACCTTAGAGAGGCTGTGATTCAGTTATTTTAACCTCCCTGTGACAGAGGATTCACAGAGATATGACAGCTCTGTTTGCCTTTGCCGACCTGGGAATCCTGTAATAATAGCCTTTTACTCCAGAAGAATGGACACCATTTGTCTTAGAGAAGCATAGACTAAAAGAGCAAATGGAAGACTATTCCCAGAAGCGCAGAGCTCTTCTCCACACAGACATAATGTCACTTTTGAAAGAGTAGCAGCTGGCCACCTTAAATAAGTGAAAACATAACAAAAAATGAAGGTTTTGCTTGACTATACATCCTGATTTGTGCTAATACCTCTGCCTCCTGAGTGCTACTCCATGCCCTATTCCCTAATCATCACAGATGATGGCTACCCTAGAAGCCATAGAGAAATTCAAAAGAAATGGCAAGTGCTCACTCTATCCACTGATCTAAACAACTACCTCCCCCGTCGGTTCACATAGCTACTTTGCTTAGCACAGCCTTGCAGGGTGCAGTTACCAATGGAAGGGACCAATATAGTGCCTGGCTACCAGCCCATATCAGCAAAAATTATCCTGCCTGGTTCTCTGCCAACCATATAATAATGAATTGCTTTGGTGGAAAAGATCAAACAATAGGGAAGGCCTTAAGAGGAAACACACATCTGTTAAGAACTCCCACCAAAAATGTTGCAAAGTGTTTTTGTTTATGAAATAAAATTCAAATCTGAAGCTGACTCAAGGACAACTTAGCAGCCTTTGGAAGAAAGGAAGACAGACATAAAGACTAAACCCACCAAGGATAATTTAAAAACAACAAACACACTCACACTCAAACATACACACATACACACTCAGACAAACAAACACACACACACACACACACACACACACACACACACACACACATGCATGTGGATGCGTGCAGGGGGGCTATCGTGTTTGAAATTATAGATAATTGATAAGTATTATACTATATAACTTAAGATTAACTTTTTCTGTGCATATAAGATAAAAGGATTTCAGCGATACACAGAAATGTTTTAGACACAGCACATGTGATCCTAATTTAGTGTTGTTTGTAAAGATTTTAAGTTCTTGGCTTTGGACTTGATTACAAGTAATTTAAATGAACAGAGCTAAACATTTGTTTTCTGGCACAGTTCCTAGGAATTCTCTCTGTTAGTCAACAAACAGTATAAGTTCCAGTAATTACTAGACGTTGGTACTATCCACCTATATCTTATAATAAAATCTCCCTTGGGAAAACGAGAAGAGAAAAGCATCTACCATTTCCTAGGAGAGTGAGTTCATATATTAGGCACCTGTTTCATTTACACCTTGATCTTTTTTAATTGGTTATTTTATTTATTTACATTTCAAATGTTGTTTCCCTTCCAGGTTTCCCCTCTACAAACCCATCTCATCCTCCCTTTACCTCTATGAGAGTGCTCCCTCAACCACGCCCCCATTCCTGCTTCACCACTCTAGCATCCTTTTATGCTGGCTTATCAAGCCTCCACAGGACCAAGGGCCTCCCTCCCATTGATTCCAGATAAGGCAATTCTCTGTTACACATGGAGCTGGAGTCACAAGTCCCTCCATGTGTACTCTTTGACTGGAGGTTTAGTCCCTGGGAGCTCTGGGTAGTCAGGCTTGTTAATGTTGTTGTTCTTCCTATGGTGTTACAATTCCCTCCAGCCCCTTCAGTCCTTTCCCTAACTCTTCCATTGGGGTCCTCAGGTTCAGTCCTATGGTTTGCTGTGAGTATCTATATCTGTATTGGTCAAGTGCTGGTAGAGACTTTCAGAGTCACCTATACCAGGATCCTGTCAGCAAGCAGTTCTTGGCATCAGCAATAGTGCTGTGGTTTGGGGTCTGCAGGATCTGATGGGTCCCTAGGTGGGTACATCTCTAGGTGGCCTTTCCTACACTCTCTGCTCCATTTCTCGTCTCTGCATTTCCTTTAGATATAAACAGTTCTGGGTTAAAATTTTTGAGATGGGTGGGTGCCAGAAGCTGGAAACTACCCCGATGTTTCTCAATGGAAGAATGAATACATAAAATGTGGTTCATTTACACAATGGAGTACTACTCAGCTATTAAAATCAATGACCTCATGAAATGTGCAAGCAAATGACTGGAATTAGAAAATAGCATACTGAGTGAGGTAACCCAGACACAAAGAACACACATGGTATGCACTCACTGATAAGTGGATAGTAGCAGCTTCAAAGTTGAGAATACCCATAATGCAACTCACAACCCATATGAAACTTAAGTAAAAGGAAGACTAAAGTGTGGATGTTTTAATCCTACCTAGAAGGGGAAACAAAATAATCACAGGAGATAAAGGGAGGAAAGAACTTGGTAGAGAGAGAGGAGGGAAAAGGAAAAGGGGGGAAACCAGGTGTGGGAAGAGACAGGAGAGAAGTATAGATGAAGCAATAAGGGATGAGGAACTGGGGGTGGGGGGCACCAGTGAGTGGGAAGCAAGAGGTTCCCAGAACCTAAAAGGAATGGCATTAGTCGAAATACCCAACAAAGAGGAGATAAAGCTATAGAGACCATCTCCAGTAGATGGGCACTACACTTTGATCCTTGATATGCTAATTGTGAATTCCATTCTTCTGAATGAGTCCTGTGTCAGTTTCAGTAGAGGTTTCCGTCCAGTGACTATTCAGTAGCCCAAAATATTTAGTGAGAAATTCCAAATGCATACCTGCTGGAATTGTGAAATCAGACTAAGTTTAAAATTTTATAGCCAGAATGACTGTGTTACAAACTAGCCAGGAAGCCCGGGGTTGCTATTTCTTCAAATGCAAATAGTTTCTCTGGACCTAACAAAAGCCCAAGAAACTGGACAAAATGTAACAGGCTTTGGACAGGAAGAGGGTGTCCCTAGCACAGAGTTATAAATAGGTTTCTTTTGCCTGGTTTGCATAGAAAGCTCTCAGAGTGGCTCGGCTGTTGGTGCCCCTATCTTCCCTCCGATTGTCAATGCAGACAGCAGGAAGGGCTTTAGAGAGAAGGGACAGATTTAATAAAGTTTAGTCAGAGTGTCTCTGGTGAACCATTGGCATCTCTTGATTGACAACCCCCATTACTGAAGGCAGAGAGGTCATCCAAAATGCAGATATGGTCACATATAAACAGACATGGTCACAATGACAATTGTCCCAAAGAACCCAAAAAGAAACATGTGTCAAGACTCTCTGCAGACATTTCAATATCTAAATACTCGTCTTTTATACAAAATGGCCTTGCATGGCACATGATCTGTATGCTTTGAAGCATTCTAAATTATTTATACCATGTGAAATATGAATGCTGTAAACATAAACTTTACTCTTTGGTGAGTGAATTTTAACAAAATGGTCAGTACACATGCAAGATTTGAAAAAAAAAAAAAGCATTCTGACTACACTTGGTTGAAGATGTAGGGGAGCACTGATACACTGAGGTTTATGAGCAGTATCACCTCATCAAAACCATTTCCTTTGGGTTTGCTTGCTAACTCTGGTTTCAAGTGCTCTCTCCTTCAGCTGGGCCAGAGCAAACTACAACAAACAACAAAGGCCCAAGTGCCATTCCTGTGTTTCAGAGGGTAAGGGCACCACAAAAAGAATGGAAAGCTTCCTGGAATTTCTTATTGAGAAAAAGTATTAGCAACTCTTGAAGCCAGACGCCAGTCTGATCTCCATGAGGTTCTGGCATTATGGACCTGGTCATATACATGCCTTAGGAAATATGTTCACACTGGCCTTTAGTCTTTCTTTCCCTAAACCCCACAACAATTCATAATGTTTTCTGTCTGTGAGTATATGTGTGTGTAGAGGGGGCTAGGGAATGGATTCATGCCCATAGTAGAAACCTAAAATTACCCATACTTCATATACAGATATATATATATATATACACATACTTCATACACACACACACACACACACACACACACACACACATATATTCTGTTCATGCATATCTGGAATAAAGGTTAACTTAAAATGAAACATAGTAAAGGATTAAAAACAAAAACTAATAAGAACAATTATAACATATTATCAGTAAAAGCTACTTACATGAAAGCTAAATTAGTGAATTGCTCATTTCTGAAAGTTTCCATTTATTAATTTGGAAAGTGGTGATCAGGACAAATAAAATTATAGATCATGAAACATAAAGGAATTTGGCTTAGTCCATGCTTCTCTCTACCCGTTCCTTGGTTCTGAAGTCTCAGGTTAGTGGGATCTGCTGGGCTATGTTTGCTTCAGAGACAAAAGCTTTGAGTGTGAAAGTAACACAGGTCCACCACACGCTGCCGTATCCTGCATGTGGGCAACATCCCAGGCTATGGGAAGAATAAGCTGCTTGTATTTGCCCTTTCCACATCACTGGGGATGTGTGCCATCACCCCACAGAAGTCTGGCTTGATAATGATCCTGTAATTATCAGCCTCTTCCAAGTTTCATACAACTCTCACCATAGATTATAAGAATAGTTTTTTCTTTCTTTTATAAAGCTCAAAGGATCTTTGGGATATGTAAACATTTATGCACACTTTCTAGTAAGACACCCAAAGTTTTAGGGGAGGGGTTATAAAGAAATTTAGAAAAATAATGACCACATCACCAAACCTTTAAGTATTTTTTATTGGATATTTTTAATTTACATTTCAACTGTTAGCCCTTTCCTGGTTCCGAATCCATAACTACCCTATCCCCTCCCCCTCCCCCTCCCCCTTCTTCTATGAGGGTGTTTCCCCACCCACCAACCCACCCTTTCCTACCTCCCTGCCTTGACATTCCCCTACATTGGGGCATCGAGCCTTGGCAGGACCAAGGGTTTCTCCTCTCACGGATGCCCAACAAGGCCATCCTCTGCTACATATGCAGCTGGAGCCATGGGTATCCATGCATACTCTTTGGATGGTGGTTTTGTCCCTGGGAACTCTGATTAGTTGGTATTGTTGTTCTTATGGGGTTGCAAACCTTCCTCCACTGGGGACCCTGTCCTCAGTTCAATAATTGGCTTCAAGCATCCGTCTCTGTATTCGTTTACTATGGACTTATAAATTTCCTCCCAATTATGGTTTTTGGAGTGTGTGTGTGTGTGTGTGTGTGTGTGTGTGTGTGTGTGTGTGTGTGTGTGTGTAAGCATGAGGACGTATGTGTGCATTTGTGTATGTGTGGATATATTTGCGGAAACCAAATGTGAGATGTCTTTACTAATTTCTCATTGAAGCAGAGCTTCCCAATATAGCCAGACTGGCTGACCAGAAAGACTCAGGGGACATTTGCAACAGCTAATGATGCAATAATGAAAGTTGAAGAACATTTATGAGATGGGGTGTAGCTTGATGAAATGGGTCCTTAGTAGAGGGTTCTAGTTTCTCCTCTGGCATCAAGTGCCTGCCCTCACCATGCCTTCTCTACCACAGTGAATTTGTACCTTTTAAACTCATGAACCTAAATAATTCCTTCCTCCCTTAAGTTGCTCCTTGTTGAGTATTTCTTCATAGCAATGAGAAATGTGGCCAATATGTACTCTGATGTGTTTTTAAAAATCTGTAATGTTTTAATGACTTTGAAATATTTTGTAACTGGTCAAATTAATCTAAGTTATGACACTGTTGGTCCTCATTTTTAAAATAAGACCAGAAGATAAGTTTAAAGGAGTGGCTTAGGAAAGATCTCTTTGCCATGTGGTTCATGTTTTCTCTGCCTCTACATAAGAACGTCTATAGCCTTTATACTGCCACAAACAAAAAGGTATTAACCATGCATTGTCTGAGTTCAGATTGTTCAGGACTTGATTCTAAGAATTGAGGTACAACTACAAAACATTCACTGTTGAAGCCTTTAAAGAAACCAGAAAGAGAAATAATTGGGAGAATTTTCCCTCGGGACATAAGAACCACTTGTTTCTATAGAGCCATTATGCAGCCAACGTGATACAAGAGCCTGTGGTTTAAAATATATAGCATAAAATGAAGACAAAAGTGCCCCTCCACAGGTATGGTTGCTCCTGATTCGTGTCTCTGTCTTTGTCAACTCTGCAGTAGTTGAAAGTTAAAACTGCAATAGAGAGTAACAATCCGGATTATTAGAATACTTTAAAAACGGCTGCAGGACAGCCAAAATCTTCCAGTTTAACATGATATTAAAATGGAAGATTCACTTAGTCTGTGGACAGGGTTTTTCTGTTGTTGATACGATCCCAATTCCATGACGTATTATTACACTTTGTGTGTTCATTGTAGCCTTTCTTTTCATCCCACAAATAAGCATGTGTCCCCAGCACTATAATACACATGCACACAGAAGCTTTGTGTCCTGAGAGGAGTCGAGCATTCTAATGATTTTTCTTACTGAGTTCCCACGGAGTGACTCTGTGCTCTTCAGCAGCACACAGTTGAAGATGTGGCTTGATACCCCAAAGTACTTCTCAGCCTGGGCCCATGCTCTTTTATGCATCTGTGGAAACAACAACATTTAGGTCATTTGTGACCTAAACGTGTCCTCTAAGGCTGAGTCCACAATTTTGGCAAATTATTATAGCTAAGAGTCTGTTACAAAGAGATACCTTGGAGGCAGTCTCTCGGAGCATGCCAGGACATTCCCATTTTAATTTGGGCAACGGTCCAAAGTATTTGAGCTTTTTCCCTTCTCTAGTTGTAGCACTCAGACTAAAAGGCAAATAAACAAAAATAACAAACAAAAATGAAACTTGTAAGTCTCGTAAATATAACAAAGCAGAGCTTAATTGATTTTTGTTCTCAAAATTACATTACGATGTTCCCAACTCTTCCTTGAGGAGTAATGTTGACCATATTTGACAGGAAAGAATATACAAAGAAGTCGCACTTAAGGCCAGTGTTGTCTCCTGAAACTACAGTGGGGGAAAAAAATGCTCATTGTTCAAATATTATCAACTGTCGCCCTCTGCTGGCTAAATTCTGGAATTCAGTTTCAGAAGGAAGAACTACGAGCTCTTGTTTTAATGTGACCATGTGTGTGGAAGCTGGACATGCAGCTTCTTAACATATGTAAGACATCTATGCTTAGTTGAGCTTCCAGGATTTTTCTCATTGATTCATCATCATGGACAAGTTGAGCTTGGACTGGTACCTCTATCCATTAAAGATAGTTTCTGTTCGAGAGCAGGACACACATGTCGTTCATGAGAATTAGCGGTCTCTCTTCTACAAGACCAAAGAAGAATCATGCTCCACAGAGGCTACTACCTACCGCTACCACATGCTTTTGTGAGTATTCAGGGCTACCTGATAGTTTATAAAGAATACAGGTAGTCGTAACTAGCACATCTTCTTCCAAGTTGTGTGTCTAAAGGCTTCACCAAATATAACTTTAGTCAACATACTTGGAGAAGAGGACTTAAATGTGTATTTTAAAACCCACAAGGCTCACAAGTAGATATTGCCATGTTTGTTTAATAGATAGGAAATCACAAAAGCAGAGTTGTTAATGTCAGCATTGCCAAGGGACAGAGTCAGAGCAGAGCCAGAGCCACAACCCACTTCCAGGAGCCTCACCTTAACCATTTCCAATGATGCTTCTGCGCTGTGCAGGTAATTTGTCACACCGGTGCACCATGAAGCCATCAGGTGTCCCTCTGTCAATTGTGTTTCTTGCCACTGTGACCAAAATAACTAACTGCAATAACTTAAAGAGGAAAAGGCTCATTCTTGTCTCATGTATTCACAGAGTTCGGTCTACAGTGGTTTAGCCCTATGTGCTTGAGCAGAACATCATGCTTCTGGAGCATGCCTTTCCTGATCCCTATTCTCGAAGACTTCCAAGCATCTGCCCACCCTTTACAGTTGTATTTGGCAGCTTACTTATTTTTGTTCCTCTAATGCTTACTAAAAGACATTTTATCTAATGTCCTTATCCACTGAAAGAGTGGGCTTTGGAGAGAGAGAAGCCAGTGTTTTTCTTTAATTCTTTTACATAAGAACTAAGCACTGAGGTTCCCATAACCACGTGACAAGTGTGAAGGAGTTGTGGGAACTTGTTCTGCAAAGATCTTAGCAAATGTCTACTTACCCCACACAGAACAGTAGACAGAAATAAAGAAATGATCTCCCCGTGGTGGGTTTAACAAACCAATTTGCTTAATTGGGGTTATGTACAGGATCACAGACAGCTTATGGGCAGTTATACCTCCAACAAAAATGCGTCTCTATTTCTCAGCAATAGCTAATTGTCTTATCCTTGGAGAAGGTGCAGGGGGAAACCGTGAGTCCTGCCACAGTTCATGATGGGATGTCAACGAGCCTAGTTTTATGTGCATGTGACCCAGGGAATTACAGGAATTCCCGGTACAGGGAATTGCTGAGTTCACAAGGATAAAGGCCATACCATGCCTGGTGGACAGTGTTGTACAGCAACTGATCTTGGGGCAAATTCTCACATTCTCCGCATGATGAACCCAATGAATCAATACACTTCCTATTTTGTAATAATTTATACAATAAGAACTCACTGCCACTTTCCAGGAACATAGAATGTATTCTAAGAAACCACTATGTCAGCCAGTCCTGGGAACTCATGACTGTAATGCTAGCCCTCAGGAGGCTGACAGAGCAGGATCGTCATGAGTACAAGGTCAGCCTGAAACACACACTGAGTTTCAGGCCAGCCTCTCTTACAAACGAAACAAACAGACAAACAGAATTGAAGCCACCATGTCTGTATTTACTTCTATGAGCCCACATTCTGCAAACTGTCATCTTCAAATTCTTTTATTTATTATTTATTTATTTATTTATTTATTTATTTATTTATTTATATTTTTGGATTTCCTATCCTCCACATTTATTTAGTTACTATTGTAGGTGGAGACCTCTGTGTTTAAATTTCGAAGCAGAGTTTGGACTTCATGATGGAGCCATACCTGTGGATGGAGGTGATCTAAGGAAGCCTCACCCACTCAGGATGAAGCTCTCGAGTACAGATTAGCCTTAGGATAGAGCTCCAAAGTGTCGGTGTGTTCAGATATTTGTATGCTGACCTCTCACAGCTTATGTGATGCCCCAGAGAGGTGAGATCTCAATGAAACAAATCCCAAATTAGATAATAATCAAACCACCTGCTTATTTCTGGGAGTTGGAAAGTCAAATCCTCCTTGATGGTTGTGGTGCTCAACCTTCCTAATACTTACACCCTTTAACACACACTTCCTTATGTTGTGGTGACCCCAACAATACACTTATCTTTCTTGCCAATTGATAACTGAAATTTTCTACTGTTTTGAACTATAATGTAAATATTTGACATGCAGACATGCAGAATATATAATATGCAAACCCCAAAGTGGTCTCAATGCAGAGGGTGAAAATCTCTGTTTGATGGGATGTGGACTGCTACTTTCCCCTGTTAGTTCTGTTACACAAAACCTGTCTGGAAACACACAGAACACTGTGCCTCCCTTTAATTTATCCCACTCATCCGTTCACTGAGGCTCGCCTGTTTACTGATGTATATGCTGTTAACGTTTTTTCAGTAGAGAATGTATCAAAATTCAGAGAAGCTGCCTCCCTCGTGACTCTGAGAAGATGACCATAGTACAGTCAGAAGGCTGGGCCTGTCCACCCCACCACAGAAAGATTACAGGGGTGCTCAGATGCTCCGTAAGCTCTCTGAGAGAGTACATAGCCTGTTTGCATTGTTCAGAAAGTACAGTGTCAGCTCTGCCTTACCTCAGAAGCTAATTCCTTGACTTTATACAAACCCACTATGATGAATCCTCCCAGAAACAGCCCCATACAGAAAAATCAATGCATGAAAATGTATGGGAATTTTTCTAAAAGTTGGAGAAAAGAAAGGTCAAGAGGAAAGCCTCAGTCAAAATTAGAGCTCCAGATACCTATCAAAGAAGGGGAAGAAAGGAAGGCTGGGTAGGAAAAACTTCTGAACACAGCATAGCTGTGAGAAGGTGTTGGCCAGGCCAATGAATGGTCTGTTAAACAGACTGGGATCTGTTTGGGCAGTGGCAGTCAGACCCTACTTTCCTCCTTCTGCTTCATTACTGGCTGGAAAAGTGCTGGTAAAGTCATGACACAGATCGCTATGGATCCAAAAAACAGCAGCATGCTAACAACTTAGATTCCTCAGGGAAGGCTTGGTTCCCATGAAGACCTGTACAATGTAACAATGTATTCTCAGAACTATTGCTATACTAAGCTTACCTTAAAGCGTTGAATCTTCAAGTATACGATCCCTATCTCTCTCTCTCCCTCTCTCTCTCTCTCTCTCTCTCTCTCTCTCTCTCTCTCTCTCTCTCTCTCTCTCTCCCTCCCTCTCTCTCTCTCTCTCTCTCTCTCTCTCTCTCTCTCTCTCTCTCTCACACACACACACACACACACACACACACACACACACACCACAGACTAAATGGTTATATTTTTTTACTTTTTTGTTGTAGAGTAATGCATGGTCAGCTACTGTCTTCTGTCTTTGGTCCCTTCTCATCTGAAGTGATTGCTTTGTGCAGTTCTGCTCTAATTTTCCTGATCCCACACTCAACACTCTGACCCTTATTCTTCTGTGGCTGTTTCTTAAACCATCAACTAGACTGCAGCTCTTGATCTTTCATCATGTGGAAATTCCCTAAGATGTCACCAATCTGTTAATAAGGCAGTGTCAAATCTTTTAAAAGATGGTACAGGAATTTGGAATGTCACTTTGGCAAAATGTTTACTATTGTCTCGAAAGAGGACAGTTAGAGCATGCCTTTATTGCTTCTTGGTATCTATACTCAAGTGTTTTAAGCAACTCAGACTGGATAATAACTACTCCATTCCTAAGAACAAGGACTTAAAAAGGGAGTATTTGTACAAGGTTCGCTGAGTGAGACATTTTCCCAGGCTGTCATTCTCTGTTCTGTGAAGATCTTGCCCATGTTTCTCCCAATACTACTTTCATAATCTCTTCCTGGTAGTTACATCTTGAGTTTATTTCTCTGCCTACTTATTTTCAATAACTTGGAGTAGCATTCATCTCTTTTGGTTTTGGCTCTCACTCATTCAGGGCTACATGAACTATAGATGGCAGAATGGAGGGCAGGCATAGCACAGCTCCTGGAGGACGCCTATCCAAATGTCTCCAACTTTGTCTTTTATGATTAAATTTCTAAAGCATCCTCCTCCCATATGCTTCTAAGAGCGTGCTCCGCCACCCATACCCACCCATCCACTCTTGTCTCACCCCTCTAGCATCAACCTAAGCTGGGGCATCAAGCCTCCACAGGAGCAAGTGCCACCTGTCCCACTGATGCCAGATAGAGCACTCTTCTGCTACATATGTGACCAGAACCATGGACCAGCCCAGGTATACTCTTTGGTTAGTGGTTTAGTCCCTGGAAGCTCTGATGGATCCAGTTATCGATACAGTTGTTCTTCCTATGTTTTTGCAATCTCTTCAGCCCCTTCAGTCATTCTTCTAACTCTTTCATTGGGCCCCCATGTTCTGTCCAATGGTTGGCTGTGAGTATCTGTTTCTGTTTTGGACTGGTACTGGCAGAGCCTTTCAGAGGACAGACATACCAGTCTCCTATTTGCAAGCACATCTTGGCAACAACAATAGTGTAGAAGTTTGGTGTCTGTGGATGGAAAGGATTACACCTTGATGATGTCTCTGAATGGCTTTTCCTTCAGCATCTGCTCTATTTTTGTCTTTGTATTGCCTTTAGACAGAACAATTCTGCATTAAAATATTTGAGACTGGTTGTAGATTGCTGTCTGTGTGCAGGTAAAGGCAAGCACAAGATAAGATGAGAGCCAATATTGGTTAGTGGAAAAGGAAGGTGGGCTGAGAATTTTAGAGATGAGTGCAGAGGAACAGAGAGAAAGAGAAGATGGAGAAGAGGAAACAACATGGAACCCATAGGAAAGGAAGAGGATCCGGAACCACAAGGTCCTGGGAGCCATAAGTATTGGGGATTTCTTACATAGATGATTAAATAAGAAGTAGGGTGTGTTTCACCCATCTAGGTGTATAGCTTGTGCTTATATCAATTGAATTTTGAGTTCTTTGTGAAGGCATCCTATGGGTTGAGAATTTACTAATATAAATCTGACTGATAAATTACAAGCCTCTAGAATTTTAATTTTACTAGGTTATGGAGATTCATGACAGCTAACCACAGAGGGTGGATAACTGAGAATGTGAGCGGGGCCCTCAGCAAGTGAACCGCGAGATGGGCGATTACTGCATGGGCTAGCTTTGGAGGCAGCAGGGCCAGAGAGTAGCCCTTGTTAGTGTGGGTTGGTACTTTTTAAAAATTATTTTCCACTACAATGGGTAGTTGGCCCCATTCCTTAACTGGGAGCCATGCCTATATACTGGAGGTGTTCTCTTCAGGTTCTATCTCCCCACTGTTGGGCATTTTGGCTATTGGGTCCTGGGAGCCTCTCGCATTCCTGGACTCTGAGACTTTTAGTGGCTCCCTGCCACCTACTGCTTCATATTTCTATTAATTCTCCTAGCCCTCTGAACTTCTCTCTATTTCTTCTAATACCTGACCCTGCCACCCTCTTTTTACCATTAATTTATTGAGGCTTCTGTTGCATATCACCACATTACATATGCATTGTATCAAATGTCTGAGAGTTTACTACATATCTTGACTGACTTTAGACATGGTTGACAAAAGCAGTAATAATTTCAGCCTCTAGTTGTTCAAAGTCATAGTTCCTGAAAGTGAAGTCTGAGAATTGAAATTGAGTAAAAATATTCTTTTAAATTCAGGAAACAACAACAAAAACTCCACAGGTTCAAAATTGTCTATTGTTCTAAGTACAATTATGAAATCTGACATTCTGAAATCTCATCTGGGTAAGCCTGTGGCCAAAGTATCCACTTTGTATACACAACCCTCCTATTTGTCACTTGGTAGTCACTTTAATTATCAAATGAACTGTGGAAGTGGTTGTATTCAAATGACATTTACTTTACTTAGTGACAATCTCAAGACACAAACAAAATAATGATGGTAATTTGGAGAAGGCAAAGAGAAACTATTATATTCTTTCTTTATGTAAAATCAAGAACGGTCCATGGTATAGAAAGAAAAATAATGTCATTTGCAAAGGCAGCTAATGTCCATAGAAAATTATTATTTTTACTCTTTATCTTATTGTGTCTAATTTATATTGAAGCTTATGATGGGTCTGCATTTACCTCCCAAATGAATGTATTATACATATAGTACTATTTGTAACTCAGGCTGACCTTGGGATCTTGAGATATACTGTTCTACATAAGGAAGAGCTGCTAAATTTATGTTATTAATTGAGGAAGCGTCTTAGGGGGAGTGGAATAAGGGAAGCAGTTGGAAGAGATGCGGGAGCTAAGAAAGAACATAGTAGGTCTCTTCTGGAGAGCTGAAGCTGAGGCAGAAGACTTTCCAGATTGTTATGCACCAAAGTGTTTATCTTACATGTCACAAGACAAATGGCTGATCTTCTGGAACTTCATGTTGTGACCCTGCTTGCAGGTTACTGGGAAAAAGGCAACTATGAGGAATCAAGAGGCAACATGCTCAGAATTTGAGGCCTGGTAAAGGTGATTGGCCACTAACAAACTAAGCCATTAATCTATACATTTAAGGACATCAATTTCCCTTAAAATGACTTAAGGCAAAAATAATAAACTTGGTATGGATAAAAATTTAGACTAAACACTTTAATTCATTTTTGAGTGACAAGAAGTCATATGCGTACCAACGCATTTTAAACAAATTGCCCCATATAACTAGTTTCATTTTTAAAAGTTTGGATTGTTACATCTGTTCATTTATCAAACCTACAGTAGGTTTTCTCTTAGTCCTCAGTAGGTTATTATGAACGCAGAGGAACTGAGAGTTAGTAAAGAAATTTTGAAGTATATGTGATTGTAGGAAGGTTGGGAAGGAAACGGCACTATTTGAGGTTGCAGTGATCATAACCGAAACACAGACTTTACTGGAGTAAGTGGTGAGGGCTTAGTCTGAAAAGTGGAGACAAGACCCAGAACATGAAAGATTCTGATACAACAAAACAGTTAGTTCATGGTCTTAAGGATAATAGATATGTTAGTTTCCTTGAACTGTCACAGAAGATTAATAAAAGTAGATATCTTAAAACAGACATTTATCCATTTGAAATTTGGCATTAGTGTTTCATCTGGGCTAGACTTCTGGAAATCCTTCTGTTGCAGTGTGGGTCCAGGCTATGACAACACCGATCCATGCTGACTTCTCATAGCCTTCCGTATGACCTTATCTTTCTTTACCTCTTTCTTATTGAGGTTGGTGATGGCCTTCAACACTTGTGCCTGAGAATCCAGGATAATCTCCTTATTTCAATGTGTTGAAATATATCTTCAAAACTACCTTTTCAGATTAAGTAACATGTATAAGTTCCTGGAATAATAATATATAATTAGGGCAACATTGTTGATGTACTGTAATAGGAATGTATAGTCTATTTATCAAGAGAGCAATATGATCATGTGTGTGTGTGTGTGTGTGTGTGTGTGTGTGTGTGTGTGTGTGTGTGTGTTTAGGGGAAAATAAGAACTATGAAACCTTATAGGAATTGATTAGTTACAGTTAATTCTTAAGAAAAAATTTCATTAATGTCTTGTTAACATTTTAAATGATTGATAGTGAGGGGTTATGTGAGGACATTATTCAGAAGGGCATGAAGTGGCCAAAAATATAACTTTCAGAAATAGAAGGAAGATTAAGTGTGCCTGGAAGATAGCAGCATATAAGGAGGTGGATAGAACATCTGCATGGGTAGGCACACTTTTGCTGAGGTGCCTGTGTCTGTAGGAGGAACAGGCCTGTTAAAACAAATGATATAGGCTTAGTTTTGGCTGACATACAGGAGGTATAAAGAACCAGAGGAATGCAATCCTATACAGTTGTAATAGATCTGTCCAGAAGATGGCTCTCACACCATTTGTTTGCTTTCTACTTCTATCTTGTTTGGAAAAGTCACTACAAGTTTACCATAGTATACTACATTAACAAAAAAAAAATACAATGTATTACTAATATACAACCTAAATATCTCTTTAAGGACAGAAACATCCATGGTTCAAGAAGTAGTTCCTTCCAGTCTTGAATCACTGGGGTATAACAGCTTTGTATCTGGCCACCAGAACTCTATATTAATAAGCAGGAAGGAAAGCACAGTCTGTGCTGTGTATCATGGCTGTTCAATCGTTGTCAGCCTACTTATGACTCCTGGATGCCCTGACTTTGAGTATGTCTGTAAGATAAGCATGTGGAGTTGTCTAAGACACATTCTTGTGCGCCACCAATGTCATCTGAAATACTTTTAGAAAGGCTTGTTCTGTTAGTCTCAGTAGGTTAGAGAACCTGATAAATATGTGGGAGAAAACAAGAGAAACAAAACAAAGGAAAATGCCCTCAGCTTTCTTACTGAATTGGGGAAAAGACGAAGGGGGGGACAGAGACCATTTCTATCACTATTAGTAATGTATTTGGCCTTTTCAAAATATAATGCAATTCTTTTTTGAAATCCCAGAACCTACAACTTTTCCAAGGGGTGCTTCCCTGGGCACTGAGCTGCTTTGCCTGTTCATACAGAAGCAGAAGTCCCCAGAGGAGCCTCTCACCCACAGATGCCTGGGAAGTAAAAATAATAGAATCCCAGTTCCCTCGATGCAGAGCATCTTTGAGGACTTAGACTCTTCGCTTTTGTCTGTCATGCTTCTCTGATTCCCTCTGCCTTTCCCTAAGAATGAGACCCATGTGCATTACTTCTGCATAATTTTCGTCTCAGCATGTCCCTCTGAGGAACCCAACCCAACCCAGAACTCTAGAACAGATGTAATTACTCTGTATCCCGTTTCCCATTGGCACCTGTAAGCAGCTCTGAGTTTTACTGCTACGTCTTCCAATTCCAAACCTCCAGATGTCATTTCTGAGCTGGCAAGTTTTCCGGCCTTTCAAGTTGAGTACATTCTCTTTTGGAAATCATGAAAGCATCACAGATGGCCCCATGATATAAATAATTAGTGACAAAGACAATTATTGCTCATCTGTGATGAATCAAAGTTCTTTTATTTAGTCCAAAACAAGCTGGACATAGTCATTACATTGCCCTAGGGGCTGAACAGCTACTCGGTTAAGGAGGTTGTCCTGTGCTTTGTTCCTCCTGGGGTCATGTGTTGAATATTTATCTGCAATGTCCCTGCTCATGAGTTCTCACGCTATCAGTTTTCGTGTTGATATTTGTTTTGGCAGTTGCTCACAGACTCCACGGCACTAACTGCAAGCTTTGTTTGTCAGAGCTTCACTTTTCTGTGCTTTCCAATGCTCTTCATAAAGATAAATTGCTCTTCTGATGATTTAAGTAAGATACCCAGAAATGCAAAGCAAGCCCTTTCACATTCTCTCTGTGAGGCAGATGACCTCGTGCTGGGTTTAGTCTGTTTTATGGCAATCTCCTCTCCAACTCCATCATCTTCCCTGACCTTTATTGATTAAAGCTGGTATGATTATCCTTTACCCCTCCTTGGTTGTTTGGCCTCAGAAATGAATCTATATAAAAGTTCTTGTATAGGCTGATCAGTGGACAACACACTGAAGAATTTGGAAATCTTCAACAATGGTCTGTATCCACCTTAATTGTCTCTTGGTCTTAGCCAAGTGTGTAAAATTTAATTCTTTAATCAAGTGTCAAAACAGTGAATCTGACATCATGATTTTCAAATTTTCTTTTAGATCCAAAGTTCCATGACTGTTATTTTTTTGGGCAGAACGTATTAGAACACACATTCTATGCCTTTAAAAAATCAATATTAGCATTTGCATGGATGATTATTGCCACGTGATACTTGACAAAATGATACCAGTGTTAAGCCAAAACTTATTGCAAATACTATTCCAACCTAGAGCAACTGAACCAGAAACTCTGAGAATAGGACCCATAAATGGGATGCCTATTTAAGTGTGAGACATAGTGATTCATAAAAAAAGCCAAGAATCATCCAGATAGTTATGAAGAACTCCATTTTACTAAAGAAGAGTTGATTTCTCTGAAAATCAGTAAAAAAATGTGGTTTTTTTGGAGAGATGCTGCAGGTGATTTTGACTTAAAGACTTAGATGAACTTAAGGAATCTGCCGTTTAGTAAATACCAGTTTGAGGTCAGTGCCTGAGCTGCTCTTCTGCCTCTCCAGCATGTGGCATGAAGTGAGGATGAACAAATTAAATGATTAAGGAAAAGAAGAAAGGCTGGGGGTGATGGAGAGATAAATAAAGCAGGGAATGGAGCTGCAGATCTTGTCTACTACAAAAGCAAAACAACTGAGTAGGCCTACTTAGTCTATTCTTATTGATAGAATACAAATCTCTCTGGAAAAACAGATAGTCCCTGAAAAGAGATGCTGTGTTTTGAATACATTGATATTATAAATACATTGCTACCAGTGGAGAATAGAGGCAAGTAAATATCATTGTTCATCCTCCTATTCATGATGGAGTTAAGGGCAGGATAGACATAGTGCACCTATAAGCTGCATCAGAATAAAACACAAGATCTGCTGGTTCTAGCAGTGTCTCAAAGAAGCAGGCCATATCTATGAAAAGCTATCTATGGAAAATGTAGTAACTCTGAGTCCCAAAACGGACACCCTGCCTGACTCATCCCTGCTTCTCTGCTATCTTACAGTATAAGCATCACAGGGTGGTTATAAATGGAAAAGAGAACTTGGAAGTTTTACAAGAGCTTGTCTAAATGTAAAGGCTATGACAGCTTTAAGGATGTCTATCAACAGTGCTTACTCCTTTCAAAACGTGGAGGCTGTTTCCTCTCTGAATTCCCAGGCTCAGTGAAGTCCCAGGAGAGAGAAGTGGTGGAGGGAATGCGCAGTGCAGTGGTGACATCATAGGAGGCGGCTGCTTCCGCCTTATCTCTTACCTAGCCTCTCTCTTAAGTATTTTAATTTGTGGGAACTCCATATATGAGCACTGCACTTGTGTGACTCCTCCTCCCTTCTGCTTCTTCCAGTTCCCTTATTGTTATTCACACACACACACACACACACACACACACACGCACACACACACACACACACACACACACACACACACATATGCACGCACACCTCACTGAATCCATTTAGGTTTGTTCCTATGTGCATGTGTCAGGGGCTGACCACTCGGGATTGAGAGTACATGGGAGTACATTGCTGGAGAAAACTGAGTCTCAGTCTCTAATTAGAGATTGATCACCAATAGCTCTTAATCTAGTGGTGATACCATGTGTAATTTCCCCTGTTCACTTTAGCTCGCCAATTTATTGTAATTATGCTAGTCTTGTTCAGGCAACTTTACTATCTAGAGTTCTAGATTACCTCACTCAACACAATATGTCCTTAGCTATTCTAGCACATGTCAGGAATGTTGTGAGAACATTCAATCTGTGGGCATGAGAACTCCTGCCGATTATGAGCCCGACAATGACTACCATAAAAGTAAACCATCTTGGAAGTGGAGATACTAGGGCCTGTCAAATTCTCCTGATGACCAAAACCAAATATTCAGACAAAATAATGTGTATGTGTTCTTCAAATACAGCTATTTGGCTCTGGAAACATTAGAGGATATTAGGAGTCATAAGTACTCATAAATGAAGGATGCTATGGGATGTTTCACAGGATGAGTTTGAGAAAGATCTACTGTCAGGATACAGGCAGTCACTCTCTGGCAACTCAGAAATTATGGCATATTGTACAAGCCTTACTTATCTTCCCACTTACTGTAGGATCACAGCACAAGACAGAAACTACTTCTTTAATACAACCTCAAGTTAGTATATGCACAGTCTGAGAAGACAGAGAAGATATGTAGAAATACAGGATCTAATATTTTGGCTAATTGATTTGATTTTAAATTTATTTAGCTCTGCCCCAGACCTTAAAGCAGGGGAGCACAAGGAAAGTAACACCAAGGCTTCAACTAAAGGCATTGAATGTGTTGTTCTACAACTTACCGAACAAGCAGATGGCATTGCCATGTCCCAGTAGTGATCAGAGACCAGTTCACACAACATCAGCTCTCTGAATGCAGAAGAGCCCCAAGTGAAGTTAGACAACTGTGAGATTGTCTGAAGCCATGAAGAAACCTCTAGGGATCAGAACGAAGATGTCACTTTCAATGACATCGGCTTATCATATATGTCCATTTCATCTGTACTGAGAATGAAAAACTTCTTCTGTCTTGACAAATTATTATGGCACATTGTGAGGAAATTTGGTAAGCCAAGTATGGGCTTTTAATCCCTGACATTACACATATTCCATTGGCTATATTAATTGCTATCGTGATGCCTGTCCTGAGGAGAACAAATTATAGTCTTCCAATATTCCCAGAAAAGGGGAAAACATTCAACATAATAAAAGTTTATTTTGCCTTCCAGAGCTATTAACTTCTATATAATGTAGAAAACTTGGAAGCTGTGGTCCAACATTTCTTGTTGGCCAGAGATGACAGGTCTCAGAACACATATCCATAAGAGGGTACTTCATGGACAACAGGGTAGTGTTTCAAAATTTCCACAGTATAAAATGGAGGAGCAGAGATATAAAGATATGTATTCATTTTGTCCTCTGTCCTGAGGTAACAGAACCAAATTCAAGGCTTATACATCTCCTTAGAGTTTTTTCTTATATTTCTTGTCAGATTATACAATTATTATAAATAGCACATGTGTTCTTGCAGCCAATGAATAGTTCAGGAACCATGTCTACATGTGTTGGGTTGTTCCTCCCTCCATTGGCTTCTATTAGGTAGCATTTTCCTTGAACTTGTCTATACTGTTGCTCAATCTAGATTGATGAGTCTCCCACTTGAGACCCAGCTGAGTCCACAGAACACTCCTCTGATCTGCTTCTCCAAGTAGTAGATGTTATAAAGGTATAGTGAAGCATAAATATTTTTCTATATAAAATGTCTCAATGCTTCTCATTATTGGAAGTAATAGTGTTCCTAGTAAATGGATAAAGACGGAGTTTAGTTTTTAAAAATGCAAGTTAACATCTGACTTTAATGGCTTACAGAGATCATCCTATTGGAAGTAGTCATGTCTGAAGGCAAGAATCTCACTGTTGAAAGAATTGACTTCTGAATCTGAAACTTAGCTGTAATAATCACAAGTAGCCAAAGAGTCAAGAAGCAGAGCACAGTCTGTGTGGTATAAGCTGTACCACAGAGAGATTGCATAGCAATAGAAAAGTAATCCTCAGTGCACTGCACATTGCTATGGAATGAATGAGCGCCTGCTGGAAGAAATGGGAAGACCTGAGTCACAAGACTAGCTGTAAAAGGCCATACCTTCTCCTGTCTGTGGAGAAATGACTTGGGTGAAGATGAACATTCAGCATCTTCTGGTGTGCTGCTAGTGGCCACCAAATCTGGCTGTCCTTAGGAATTACTAAGGTCACCCTTTCATAGAGAATATCCTTCATGATTCAGGAATTGACTCGCCTGAGATATCCTCTTTCCTCTGCCTGCTGCTGCCACCAAGAAACCAGTTTTCTGCTCATGGTTATTTCAGTTCTACGTAAAAAACTTGGTGTCTTCCCCTCAAGGTGAGCGATATCTGTGGGTGGTGTTTCTCACTTTTCACAGCAACTCCTGGGAACCCGTCACCATGGACATCAGATGAATCAGGTCAGTTTCACTTGTTTGTAGATTTCTCAGAAGCTTCCCTTCTTTATAGGAACAGCTCAACATTTTATGAACTCAAGCATTACCTTCACGTTCCCAGACTACATTTTCTTTGGGATCACTGTGTCTAATAACCTCAGAAAAGCTAAGCTTGCTCAGTCTAAGGAAATTCAGTCACTTCTGCTTTAAATTCCATTACGCTCCTACCCTCTTCCTATACACCCCTATTCTGAAATGAAATGATAGGAAAGTGAGTAAAAATTTCTGGTAACTTATTGTCCTTTGTTCACCCATACAGAAAGAAGTACAGAAGTATTATGTAGTGAGGTAGGGTACAAATGACTTGATGTTTCCATGCTTTCGGAATGGGTACAAGCAAGAGAGCACTGATGAGGCCTTGGTCCCAACAAGAACTCCCCCTTATCTTGAACTCCTTGAGGCTCTACTAGTTCCTTTTCATAACAACAGTGGAGTTCTCTTGTCAACATCTGTCCATCGCTTGCATTTCTCTCTCATCTCCACACTCTGCTACCTTGAATAACAATGCTTGTTTTAAATTGGAAAGAGCTTTAATTTATGAAAACATACTTCTCTGATGCGGGTTGAAAATTCATAAAAGGTAATCTTGTGTATTTGCATCAAACACCCCATCCTCTCATTCTTTTATGAGATCTCTTGCTCATCTTCAGGTGAAAAAAATTGATTGCTTTTTTTTATCGATGTGGAAAATAGAAAGGGAGACACGTTTTCTGCACTGTCAGGTTTCAGAGCTCTTGGTTGTGTCAGTCAGTCAGAGAAATAAATCTTAAAACTATTTTTCATGAATATTTACACCACTTTTACAGCAAGTAAAAGCCAAGTATGGGACTTTCTAGACCAAGGTCAAATGAATTAAGTAACAACAGCAGCATTCAATAGCAAAATCCCATTTGATTTTGACTTTAATAAATATTTTAAACGGATTCCCTGGCATAGTGTTAGTGGAAACTTGGTGAAGAAAAACAGGAAAATGCTTGACACTTCCCAGAATCTAGAATTAGAATATTGAAAGAAGTTTAAATACTACATATCAGTACCTGTTCAGGTATCCTCAGCTTTTCAGAAAATAAAGTCGATTTTGATTTGAATTAATTGAATAGCTTAGTTTCTATTGTTAAGTAACTTGGGTAGGCAGAATATAATGAAGAATAAGTTGATGGGAGCTGAAGAAGTAGGTCAGTGGGTAAGAGGGCTGGCTGTACACACCTGAATTCAGACCCATAGGAAGACCTGAGTTCAGACCCAACAACATACAATCATCTTGACCTGCACACCTACAACCTGAATATTAGCACCATGTATATGTGGAACGGTGTTGCAAATAGAAGGAATGCAGGATGCTTCCTAGATTCAGCTTCACTCTAGGGTCATCAAAAGATACTATGTCTTTTGTCTGAGAAATGAGACAGAGTTGATAGAGGAGAAAAGCCACCAACTTTTCAATAACTTGTTCCTGGGTCCCTATATCAGCATGTAGAGGAATGGTGGAAGAATAAATAAACATAGAGATTGAAACATTCCATCCTGCAGAGAGACTCCTTGAAGCAGAAGATAAACAACTCAAAATGGCTTCAGGAAGTTCCTGAAACTGATCAGATTCTCTAGAGTTCTCCCTCTCACACAGACCAGGTTACAGTGAAGACTCTCAGACAATCTAAATTGTAGAAAAGAGGCAGAACCACCACCATCACCACCACCACCACCATCCAGAAACAGAAACTAGATAAATAAATAAATAAATAAATAAATACATAAATAAATAAATAAATAAATAAATAAATAAATAACACACTGATGGAACTTTGTGTGCCCACCAAGCAGCAGAAACCAGTATTAATTACGACCCTTTCTAATTCTCTTGTTCTCCTTCTTCCAAAGCAACCATTATTCTAAAATGCTTATCACTGAGGAAATACTTTTCTATATTTTCTATATATGAATGTACTTGATACTAAAATACAAACTTATATCTTTTGTTTTAAACTTGTAGAAGCTACATATGCTTGTTTTCTTTAACATTATAAAATGTTTTCCCACATAGCTAGGTATAGTCCATATTCCATTTTCCTTCTGTATAAGCCAAGGTTTGCTAGAGAAACAGAATCAGCTCTCTCTCTCTCTCTCTCTCTCTCTCTCTCTCTCTCTCTCTCTCTCTCTCTCTTTCCCTCTCTCTCCTCTGTGTGTGTGTTTGTGTGTGTTTGTGTGTGTGTTTGTGTGTGTGTGTGTGTGTGTGTGTTTTACTACAGTGATAGCCCAACTACAGCACTCTTCATGCTGCTCAAACCCAGAAGCTAGGTTCTTCAGCAGTCCCAATCCAATGCTGAAGGCCTGAAAACTTCTTGAAAACCAATAGTATTCTGACCATACTGCAGGATGCAGGTGTTATGTGACAAGTTTACCTGGGGAGATATGACACACACATTAGACATACACATGCCCGTCCATGGTGACAAAATTATGGATACAACGAAAGTCCAATTTGATGAACCAATGAATGTATCGGTGCTTCTTACAGGAGCAGACATGTCTCAAGAATAGCTGTCACCAAAGCCCACCCCAGCATGTGGGAGCCTGGAGTACACTATAAACCTTGCAGGCAACTCAAAATGCTGAATAGAGCCTTTCTCGGTTGATCAGTTGATTTAAACCTCTTCTAAGCAGTACAACGAGTTTCTGTTTCTGGATGATGGTGGTGGTGGTGGTGGTGGTGGTGGTGGTGGTGGTGGTGGTGGTGGTGGTGGTTCTGCCTCTTTTCTACAATTTAGATTGTCTGAGTCTTCACTGTAACCTGGTCTGTGTGAGAGGGAGAACTCTAGAGAATCTGATCAGTTTCAGGAACTTCCTGAAGCCATTTTGAGTTGTTTATCTTCTGCTTCAAGTAGTCTCTCTGCAGGATGGAATGTTTCAATCTCTATAGAAAATGCTACATAACAGAAGGTGAATCAGATGTTAACAGTTGCAACACAAGAGGCCAGACGTAATTATTGGGAAGAAACAAAGGCAGAGCAGAGCACACTGCTTTTCCTAGCCAGTTTATTTCTGGGTCACCAACTAGAAAGTATAACATGTACTTTGAATGAAAGTATAACATGTACTTTGAAGGCCAGGTTTCTCCTTTCACTTAATGTTATTTGGAAACATCTTCAGAAAGGTACCCAGGGGTGCCATTTAAAGACAGCATTTTCAGCAAATGGTGCTGGTTCAACTGGAGGTCAGCATGTAGAAGAATGCAGATCGATCCATTCTTATCACTCTGTACAAAGCTTAAGTCCAAGTGGATCAAGGACCTCCACATCAAACCAGATACACTCAAACTAATAGAAGAAAAAGTGGGGAAGAATCTCGAAACATGGGCATTGGAGAAAATTTCCTGAACAAAAAACCAATGGCTTAGGCTCTAAGATCAAGAATCGACAAATGGGTTCTCATAAAACTACAAAGGATGAAATGGCAACCAACAGATTGGGAAAAGATCTTTACCAATCCTACAACTGATAGAGGGTTTATATCCAAAATATACAAAGAACTCACGAAGTTAGATCGCCGGGAGACAAATAACCCTATTTAAAAATGGGGTTCAGAGCTAAACAAATAATTCACAACTGAGGAATGCTGAATGGCTGAGAAACACCTAAAGAAATGTTCAACATCTTTAGTCATAAGGGAAATGCAAATCAAAACAACCCTGAGATTTCACCTCACACCAGTAAGAATGGCTAAGATCAAAAACTCCAGCAACAGCAGATGCTGGCGAGGATGTGGAGAAAGAGGAACACTCCTCCATTGTTGGTGGGATTGCAGACTGGTACAACCATTCTGGAAATCAGTCTGGAGGTTCCTCAGAAAATTGGACATTGCACTACCTGAGGACCCAGCTATACCTCTCTTGGGCATATACCCAAAAGATGCTCCAACATATAAGAAAGACACATGCTCCAGTATGTTCATAGCAGCCTTATTTATAATAGCCAGAAGCTAGAAAGAACCCAGATGCCCTTCAACAGAGGAATGGGTACAGAAAATGTGGTACATCTACACAATGGAATATTACTCAGCTATCAAAAACAATGACTTTATGAAATTCATAGGCAAATGGCTGGAACTGGAAAATATCATCCTGAGTGAGGTAACCCAATCACAGTAAAACACACATTGTATGCACTCATTGATAAGTGGATATTAGCCCAAATGCTGGAATTACCCTAGATGCACAGAACTCATGAAACCCAAGAAGGATGACCAAAATGCGGATACTTCACTCCTTCTTTAAAAGGGGAACAAGAATACCCTTGGGAGGGCATAGGGAGGCAAGTTGTTAACAGAGGCTGAAGGAACACCCATTCAGAGCCTGCCACACATGTGGCCCATACATATACAGCCACCAAACTAGATAAGATGGATGAAGCAAAGAAGTGCAGGCTGACAGGAACCGGATGTAGATCTCTCCTGAGAGAGACAGCCAGAATACGTCAAATACATAAGTGAATGCCAGCAGAAACCACTGAACTGAGAACAGAACCCCTGTTGAGGAATCAGAGAAAGGACTGAAAGAGCTGAAGGTGCTTGAGACCCCATATGAACAACAAGGCCAACCAACCAGAGCTTTCAGGGACTAAGCCACTACCCAAAGACTATACATGGACTGACCCTGGACTCCAACTACATAGGTAGCAATGAATAGCCTACTAAGGGCACCAGTGGAAGGGGAAGCCCTTGGTCCTGCCAAGACTGAAACCCCAGTGAACGGGATAGTTGGGGGAGGGCAGTAATGGTGGGAGGATAGGGAGGGGAACACACATATAGAAGGGGAGAAGGAGTGGTTCGGGGATGTTTGCCTAGAAACCGGGAAAGGGAATAACTTTTGAAATGTAAATAAGAAATACCCAATTTAATAAAGATGGAAAAAAGTATCCTCAAATTGGAAAGACCAACCATCACACTTCCCACATAGTGCTTATAAGATTTATTATATTAACAGACACGTTGAGTTTTTTTAAATTAGTTCATTTATGTGTGTGCATGCATGCATGTGTGTGTGCATGTGTATGTATGTATGTATGTATGTATGTATTATGTATGTATGTGTGAGTGTGTTTGCGTGTGCATGAATGAATTCGTACATTCCACCTATGTGCATATTCCCAAGAAGGTCAGAAAACAGAATTTGATCCCATGCAGCTGGAGCTGCAGACAGTTGTGAGCAGCCAAGTTTGAGGGGTAAGATTTGAACTCAAGTTCTCTGAAAGAACAGTAAGGGCTCTTAACCACTGAGCCATCTGTCCAGCCCCATCCATGATTAACATGACTATCTCCTTGTAGTCACTGGCAATACACTTTCAGAGAGTGAGCAGTAGATGTTACTAGTCATTGCCAAAAAGTTCCAAAGTGACCACACCATAGTTTGTGTAAGAAACTCTTATTCCTCCTTGTAATATACCATTCTGTACTTTTTACTTAACTCATAAGTATGTAACTGTTCTTCGTATCTGTCTGAGCTTTACTTTACTGGATCAGTTCTACGTTTAGGCCTGGTTTCAGGTTTATGGGACATTATATTTAATTTCCTAGGAATTACTTGATCATTTCCCTTTCTAATGCCTCGCTGATTTAATCTTTTCTTATTAAATAGTCAATATCTCTTTATATACTTTTGTAGTTGGTCATCACTTACCTTTTACTTTATATAGAGTATCTTTAAAATGGTGTGATTTTTTGTAGCAATTAGGTACTACATAATAAACCATTAATAGCAGAAAATACATTTATTTGACCCATTCTGTGGATTGACAATGGGCAAGGCTCCTCCTTGCTGTCTGATTTTGGCTGGCCTGTTGTTTGTGGTCATTGTCTAGTCTCCCAGTGAGGAGGCCAGCAGTTGATTGCAACTTTCGGGTGAGGCACCTTGGGTCTATTTTATCCTGTGCTTTCTCTACCCTGGCAGTTAATACTTCCTTACCTGGCAGCTTTATTCCACAGTGAAGGACTACATATTCTTATCTCTACAGGACTCAGCTTAAAATTCCTCCAAGTCTTTCTGCCTTTGTCAGAAAAGACAAGCCCAATGCAGATCCAGACTCCCATTCATAATAAGCAAAAGTCAGCTCCTTCTGCAAAGGAAGCTGCTCAGGTAAAAGGAATGTGCAGACTTCATTAGTCATGTACAAAAATCTATCTATCGGCACATTGTTTTGAATTTATTTACTGCTCATATCTTGAATAATAATTCATCACCTCTTATTGTGTAAACATGTTTGCTTATATAATTCTCCTAAGTTTATAATTTTAACTTTTACATTTTAAATACTTCATGCACTTAATCAAATACTTAAGTTGATTAGTATATTGGTATTGTGAATTTTATATTGTTATGCAAATACAATAGCTTCCCGTTATTTACAGGCATCATTTTAACAAGATAACAGAGGATGTCTGCAACCTTGGGTATACTGAACCCTGTACTGTAGACACTGTGTTTTTCCTATATATAAGATAGTTAATGATTTGAAACTTGACATGATGTATAATCACTTAGTAGGCAAATCTCTGGGTATTTGTGTAAGGGGGGACTTAGACTGGGTTTATTGAAATGATACACCTTACCCTAAATACGGTAGCACAATCCCTTGGGCAGGCATCCAGGTCGGGAAAGCCAGCTGGGCCCCAGTATTCATTTGTCTCTGCTTCCTCGTGGCAGACAGTATGACTAGCTGCCACAAGCTCCTACTGTCATGCCTTCCCCACCATGATGGATGTTGATTTTAAATTGTGAGCTCAAATAAACTGTTCTGTCTTTAGTTTGCTTGTGTCAGATATTTTATCTCAGCAACAAGAAAAGTAATTAATGCTTATGATAGAGTTACTATAAATTAGGAAAAGCAAGGAATTAACAACAGAAGCCAATAAAGTAGAGTAATGGTGATAATGTACAGTAATAAAAGTTATGTCAATGTAGTCTCTCAAATGATCTTATTCTGTATTTAGCCTGTTTATGTGCTGATGTGACATAATACAATATTTGTTTAATGAGATGAAACAAGGTGTTTTCTAGCATCACTCTACCACACAAGGTTACTTGAGCACATAATTATTTTAATTGTCAAGATAGCTGCTGTGTAACCAGCAGAGGGTAGTATAAAGTACATGGATATGCTTGTCAAAAGAGTGATTCATGTTTCGGGTAGAGAAGAATGGGGCATGGGAGGATTTCATTAGACAATTCAGAATGTGTTGCAACTTACAGATCAACTTCGTAGATTGTTTATGTGTCAAAATTTCAACATAATAGTTTCAAGTTCAAGTTGACCAGAAGCTGCTGAAGCAAGGTGAACAGATCTGGAGGTGAAGGGGTACTACTTCTGATCAATTTATTCAGTATCATTTATTGACAGTTTCAGTATTTAAACACTTGTGTGTGACCTTATTTCTGACTACTCGACATTAACCAGAACTCATGAAATTGTACCAGTTGAGAGCTTTATTAATTTTCTAACATGTCTTTCCTAACACATCCAGTTTGTGTTTAAAATCAACTATAGATATATAAATAACTGAGATAGATAGATATATCTCAGAATATCAGCTTCATTACTGGAAAGAAGTTAGCTTGAGTAACATGTCCAACAAAACATGACCTTTAACAACAATGAATTCTTTGATGCTCAGGACCAAAAAGTATTGCCAACAGATCCAATACAGGATTACTCCTAAATGGACTTTGTGGTCTACAGATGAAAAGAGCATCGAAACTACTAGAGCGAGATGGAAAGAGGGACCAAATATCTGCTGAGCATTTAATTGTTTAAAGACAAGCAAGTAAACTGTGAGAGGCTTCCCAAGATTCTGTTCAAGGGGCAGATTACGTGCATTTTGCTTAATGTTGCCCGTACTCCTCTAAGTAGAAATCCTGGTAGTGACAGAGTAGACAGTTACCATGTGATATGCATCTTGCAAGCCTTCAAAGTTTGAAATGCCTGTTGTAGATTTTAGTAAGAAAAGCCTGGAGTTGGCACTGATCATCCACTGCTCTAAAAAAAAAAATCACAATTTTAGTCATTTACTGCAAAGGTATTAGTAGAAGATTTAAGGTTTGAAGTCTTAAAATCCAGATGTTGTCAGAGTCTCTTTCTGGGGAAAATCTAGGAGAGGATACATTCTTTCCCAATTTCAAGATCACTGGCATCCCTTGATTTGTGGGATAATCCTGTCATTCTTGATTGTCTGCTCCAATACTTTTTCCCCTTTTGGGATTCTTGGTTAAGGAACCTGAACACATTTTCTCTAATACCTTATAAAAGCTCATTTCCCCCATGCCTAATAACTATTTACTCCATAAAAGAAATCATTAAAAATTATCTAAAGCCTTGGGGATATCTGATAAAGAGCACTCACATGAGCATATGTCTGCCTTCCACTACCAACGGCTGTCCCGAATGATATTGAAAATTAGCAAGTGCATCCTGGTTACTGGGTGGCCCTGCCTCATTTTCATTGATTTTGCGCATGGTCAAAGAACTTTAAAATCTAGTTCTAAACACCACAAAACATAGATCTTAGCAAGAAGAATTGAAGGATCTTTTGATGTCACTGCAAATGGCCATCTTGATTCTGAAAAATCTTGATTTGGACATAGGCTATTACATAAAAACGAATCTCTTTCATGTGCTAAAGTTTCAGAAATATATACATTCTACTTAACTTAGAATGTTAAATACCAGAGTGAAATCCATGTTAGCTCTCACTTACATTAATTCTAAAGAAGATATTGTTAGGATCCCGATAGGAATCCTGGAAGGCAATTTTCTCCCAGGAATCCAGGGAGTTTCTGAAATAAAACCTCACACAAATCCAAAATTAATCAAATACTCCCATACCTTACCACTGGAGAGAAATTTAGAGGATTGTTTGCTAAGAAATAACTCTATATTGAACTTTAGACCAAATGCTCTGAGCCTACATTACCCAGGGGTTGGTCATTACTATTAAGAAAATTGGCAAGAGACTTTATGAAGTAATATACCATAATTAACTATTATCTACTATCTCAATTCAGATCAAGTTTCAAGCAATAATATAGGACCAACACAGTTCATAGCATGCCCATCCTATCAATAAAAATGTCCATAAATTTAATAACTCTGGTCAGCTCTTTATCCAACTCATTAGCCACCCTGCTGTGCCACATCATTAAAAATAATTTTGTTTCAAAAAGACAGAAACCTCTGAATCTGAATGGGAAATTTCACAAACCAGTGATTGAGTACAAATGTTTGTGAGGATGCTAAGAAGTCTATTCTCTCTCTCTCTCTCTCTCTCTCTCTCTCTCTCTCTCTCTCTCTCTCTGTGTGTGTGTGTGTGTGTGTGTGTGTGTGTGTGTGTGTGTGTTTTAACTCCATGATGAAACCATAAGGTTTCAGACAATACAAAATACAAATTAGAACAATTGATCCTGTTTATTGGGAAAGCAGTCGTGTGTTTCCCATGAAAAACATAGAAATTGGATTTTGATTTGCTTCCTCTTTGTTCTTCCCAGGGATTCAATTTCTTTCTTTACCCCAAAGACCTTTCTTTCCTTTGATGTTGGTGGTGCCAGTCCTTAGTCTCTCCTGATGCAAGGATGGCCTGAGGCGTGGAACAATTCTATTCCCCAGTTGTGGCTGTAGCATCTGCCTTCTTAAACTGCCAGTGAGACTTGAGATTGGAGGAGAAAGAATGTCTAGTGCTCATCTTGATCCTCCCTCTCTGATGCCTTTTCTCTTTCCTCACTTCTTTAGATCCTGGAAACTGAAAGAAAATACTGAAAGGATGTAGGCAGAGTTTTTCAATATCTACTGCTTTTCTCTTTGTACTCTGGCTTTCTGGGGCTGAACAACACCAGCACCTCATTAGCGAATGCACCTGGGTCACTTTTCATGCAGTGGCATTTAATATTGTCTCAGTTTGTTCTCTTGTGTCATGTTAGGCATTTATCAGAATAAACACCTCTGCTTACAAATATTTTGCAGTCGAATAGATATCAAGAGACCTAAATTTTAAACTATTTGGAAAATGGGAAGTTTTATTCATAGAATGAGAAGATTTGGGGGACTTATGCTATAGTGATTAATACTTGTACTTTTATTTTTTAGAAAATATTTACTTTATCATAAACTCATACTTAATTAGGTGACAGTGAATATATTAGAGGATCATATCATATGCTAATAGTTATTATCACTGAAGAATTAACAATTAACAAAGTGTAGTTTCTATATCTGGCAGAACTACTTTATCATTACTGAAATCAAGTTGGAAAATTCCCAAAACACTGCTAGTCATGAAGCAAGGGGCTAGAGATGGCTCCTCATTGCCACGACTGCTTTTTTCAACACACAGGCATAGAGTTTCTCTTTTCCTGCACCATACACTGGCAGTTCTTCTTATTAAGAGGAAAGATTAATTTCTCCACCTTAATGTTATTGCCACCACTTTGATGGTAGGGGTTAAACCTGGACCTCGGGATGTTAAACAAATGGTCTACCACTGAACCCCCAGACTGATTTCTCTACTCTTGAATCTTGGTGAAGTGGTATGACATTTAATTTGAATGAGAAAATTCAGCAAAAGCCTTGACCTTGGAATTATATTACCCTAGCTCCCAGGGCGCTGTAAAGCTTATCTTGAAATAGGCAAGATTTAAATGCTCAGTCACAGCCACAGGTGAATCTTGTTCTATAATACACTGGGACCTAAGTATGAAAATGTCGCTTGGTCCCTCCCAATTAAAGCAGGGGTAAATTGGGAAAGTCTAACCTATTCAAAGTTTCGCAAGAACTTTGGGATTGTACCAAATTCAAATAATAGAAATATGTGTGTGTGTGTGTGTGTGTGTGTGTGTGTGTGTGTGTGTGTGTGTGTATAATACTCCTGTATAACAAACTATTCCAAACGCAGTGGTTATACTCTATTTCTGCTTCTCATGATTTTGAAGCTGCTGGCTTGACTGGATCTATGTTAGACTCAATTTTGTTTGTAATAAGGCTATAGGGTAGTTCAGCTATGCCCTACAGTTCTCATCTTAAGACAGCACCTTTTGGAAGTTTCTCCTGATGATGAAGAGAAGGAATACAGAAAGTTAACCTCTGTCACTGGGGTATATTTAAAGCTACTTTTATGAAATATATGCACTAACATTTTGTTGAATGCCTTCCTTTGACATCGATATTTTGAGGCATACATCACTCGCTCTACTTTACTGAGAGGAAGTGTAGAGCTACAAAGAATGTATTTCTAGGGAGGAGAGGATGATAGAGAGATACTAGTATAATATTTCTGGTTGAAAAGTAAATAAATGTGCTTTTCTAGTCATAAGCCAATATTTTGATTCATCACCAAATGCATAAATAATGACCATGTTGTATGCAATATCAACAATTGATTATGTGAAAAGAAATATAATTGAAGTATAAGTCATATGTAGTCTAGAAGACAATACCATAATGTATTTATTTCTAAAGGAGTGGGCATGTGTTTGAGCAGACACTGAAAGGACCCTTTATTTGGATAATATTCTTGTTCTGACATTCCTTAAATTTCTGCAATTAGGCACCATGTTTCAGATCACCTGGACTAGTAAGAATGTTCTACAGAATAGCAAATGATTTCTATGAGTTTTGTTTTGCTCAAAACTTCTTTTTTTTAATTCAAGGCACTACAATTGTGTACCTAATCCTGCAGAGACTTGATGATCCAGGGTCAGGGAATACAGGGCAGACTGCCTTCTCAGAAGCAAAGAGGAAGGGAGATGAAGGAAGGACTTTGCAAGGGGGTACTGGGAGGGGGTAGCACTTGAGAAACAAACAAACAAACAAACAAACAAACAAACAAGATTCAAGCTTTTCTCCAATGCTATCCTAATTCATTTCTGTTCACTTATTTTCTTCCTTCTTATTTTGTTTCCTTCTTCTTTTACTCCTTTCTTCTTTTCTTCATCCCTCCATTTGTTCCTTTCTTCCTTCAGTTGTTTTTTTATTTTAAAAATCTAACCCTGAGCCCTGAGCATGCTAATTGCATACTCTGCCCCTGACACATGTATGTAGCAAGATCATTACTGTAGTTCTGAAAGGATTGAAAAGGAGCTTCTGTCAGAGACACGGATCTGAGGCCAGCTAAGATTTTATTCCACGGTCTTCCGGTTTCATTGTTGTCATTGATTACATCAGTAACGTTTCTCCTTGTTCAGATAAAATACCTAACAAAAGCAACTTAAGGAGATAGGATTTATTTGAGGTCACTGTACAGAGTCTGTCAGGGCAGGAAAGGAACAATGGCCGAGTGTGAGGACGCTGATTACCCTGCATCATAGTCAGGGATGAAACAGTGGCAAATGCTGGCGCTCAGGTCAGTTCCTCCTTTTTATTTAGTCCAGGACCCTAGCCTATGGAATGATGGTACATACATTAAGGGTGGGTCTTCTGACTCAATTAACCAAATCTAGAGACTGTCTTATATTTGTGCCTGGAGTTTGACTTCTGGGTGATTCTAGGTCCTGCCAAATTAACAGTATAATCATCACCGTAGCCTTAAGGAATATAAAATATGGTGCGTACTTCTAAACAACTCCAACCCTAACAAAAATGTTGCTAGTTCTGACAATATCCACTTGTTCATCAAGTAACCACTTTGCCTATACTCTGTATCAGGCAAACACTTCAATTCTACAGGACAATATGCACAGTGGGACAACAGCACTGTCTAGTGCATTGACTCAAAGAAAGCTGATACATGAAATGATAGTTTGAACCTTAAGAGGAGCAAACAGATTCACAGCTGGATTGCCCCACTCCTGGAAAAAGGCAATGGAAACCTCATCCTGAGAATGTTATTTCCATATTTTCTTGATGTTGTTATGCTGCATTAAATGAAGAGTGCCGTATTAAATTCTGACGCAGCAGACAACGTTTCTGTTGTCCCAAGTGCTTACAGTTTCTGGATAAGATGTCAGTGTAAGCCGTTAAAACACAAGCATCACCACACACAGATCCTTATTAGTATCATTTCAAAATATCCAAAAGACTTTAAATTTGAAATACATACAACCTTTGGGATTTCTGTTGTAGGGAGTGCTGCCACACTTCTATTAATTGGATAAGTAGCCTTTTTATCTTATTTTTTAAGGTCTCTACCAACCAAAAATTGTGTATTCTCTCCAAGTCTAAAATCAAGAGACTTATAGGAGGAACCTTGGTGTGTTTGTTCTGCCTTGCTTCCTCCTGTATTACTTTGCCTTCTGCCAGAGCATTTGTTCTCAACCTGTGGGTTATGGCCCAAGTTAGATATCCTGCATATCTGATAATTACATTACAATTCATAACAGTAGCAAAATTACAGTTATGAAGTAGCGATGAAATCGTTTTATGTTTTAGGTATATCACAAAATGGAGAAGTCTATTAAAGGGTCTTAGGATTGGGAAGGGTAAGAACCACTGTTCTAGTGTGCTCTGTAGCCTGAGTGTCTGATGGTTAGAAACAGCATGTTTTACACTCGACTCCTTTAGATCTGAGGAAAGTGATGTCTACATAATTAGATATCTCGGATAAAGGATCCAGGTTCTGTCATTTACATGATACCTACATCTACGCACATGGCCTGAAGGCAATGTCATGGAGAGTTTTTAGGACTGCAACACAGTCCTATGATATAAAGTCTTCCATTGTGGCACAACGCCAACATTCAGTTTCCAATTTCAGAGACTGTGCAGGGTTCCAGGTTTAAGCATGCTCAACTTACATAGAGAAAAGAGCATAGGAGACTGTGGGAGGCTTCCATTGCCCTTTCAGGACTTTCTGGGTATTATGGTTCAACATCTGCCAAGGACAGACCACATCACATGACAACAAGGCAGGCTAGGTAGCAGCCTTTACTGAGAACAGAGGAATGAAGAAATCAGATTTCTTGTCCAAAGCTTGTTCCTAGATGACTTTCAGCTGTTCCTATGGGGAGAAGCTAGCAACAAATGTGCCTTTAAACAATAAATATTTGTCCCATACAAGTCTATTAAAACTGATCATACGGGCATGGACAAAAGAAATAAAACTGGTGAGAGAGAGACCCAACCGCCTGGTCAGGTGGGCACTCCTGAGGCTGCAGAGCAGAAGAGACCACCAACACTGCTCACCCCTGCCCACATCCCTGGCCCAAGAGGAAACTATATAAGGCCTCTGGGCTCCCGTGGGGGAGGGCCCAGGAGCGGCAGGACCCCTGTGCCTGAGACACCACCAGAACCAGAAGGAAACAGACCGGATAAACAGTTCTCTGCACCCAAATCCCGTGGGAGGGAGAGCTGAACCTTCAGAGAGGCAGACAAGCCTGGGAAACCAGAAGAGACTGCTCTCTGCACACACATCTCGGACGCCAGAGGAAAAAGCCAAAGACCATCTGGAACCCTGGTGCACTGAAGCTCCCGGAAACGGCAGCACAGGTCTTCCTGGTTGCTGCCGCTGCAGAGAGCCCGTGGGTAGCACCCCACGAGCGAACTTGAGCCTCGGGACCACAGGTAAGACCAACTTTTCTGCTGCAAGAAAGCTGCCTGGTGAACTCAAGACACAGGCCCACAGGAACACCTGAAGACCTGTAGAGAGGAAAAACCAAACGCCGGAAAGCAGAACACTCTGTCCCCATAACTAACTGAAAGAGAGGAAAACAGGTCTACAGCACTCCTGACACACAGGCTTATAGGACAGTCTAGCCACTGTCAGAAATAGCAGAACAAAGTAACACTAGAGATAATCTGATGGCGAGAGGCAAGCGCAGGAACCCAAGCAACAGAAACCAAGACTACATGGCACCATCGGAGCCCAATTCTCCCATCAAAACAAACAGGGAATATCCAAACACACCAGAAAAGCAAGATCTAGTTCCAAAATCATTTTTGATCATGATGCTGGAGGACTTCAAGAAAGACGTGAAGAACTCCCTTAGAGAACAAGTAGAAGCCTACAGAGAGGAATCGCAAAAATGCCTGAAAGAATCGCAAAAATCCCTGAAAGAATTCCAGGAAAACATAAATAAACAAGTAGAAGCCCATAGAGAGGAGACACAAAAATCCCTGAAAGAATTCCAGGAAAACACAATCAAACAGTTGAAGGAATTAAAAATGGAAATAGAAGCAATCATGAAAGAGCACATGGAAACAACCCTGGATATAGAAAACCAAAAGAAGAGACAAAAAGCTGTAGATACAAGCTTCACCAACAGAATACAAGAGATGGAAGAGAGAATCTCAGGAGCAGAAGATTCCATAGAAATCACTGACTCAACTGTCAAAGATAATGTAAAGCGGAAAAAGCTACTGGTCCAAAACATACAGGAAATCCAGGACTCAATGAGAAGATCAAACCTAAGGATAATAGGTATAGAAGAGAGTGAAGACTCCCAGCTCAAAGGACCAGTGAATATCTTCAACAAAATCATAGAAGAAAACTTCCCTAACCTAAAAAAAGAGATACCCATAGACATACAAGAAGCTTACAGAACTCCAAATAGATTGGACCAGAAAAGAAACACCTCCCGTCAAATAATTGTCAAAACACCAAACGCACAAAATAAAGAAAGAATATTAAAAGCAGTAAGGGAAAAAGGTCAAGTAACATATAAAGGGAGACCTATCAGAATCACACCAGACTTCTCGCCAGAAACTATGAAGGCCAGAAGATCCTGGACTGATGTTATACAGACCCTAAGAGAACACAAATGCCAGCCCAGGTTACTGTATCCAGCAAAACTCTCAATTAACATTGATGGAGAAACCAAGATATTCCATGACAAAACCAAATTTACACAATATCTTTCCACAAATCCAGCACAACAAAGGATAATAAATGGTAAAGCCCAACATAAGGAGGCAAGCTATACCCTAGAAGAAGCAAGAAACTAATCGTCTTGGCAACAAAACAAAGAGAATGAAAGCACACAAACATAACCTCACATCCAAATATGAATATAACGGGAAGCAATAATCACTGTTCCTTAATATCTCTCAATATCAATGGCCTCAACTCCCCAATAAAAAGACATAGATTAACAAACTGGATACACAACGAGGACCCTGCATTCTGCTGCCTACAGGAAACACACCTCAGAGACAAAGACAGACACTACCTCAGAGTGAAAGGCTGGAAAACAACTTTCCAAGCAAATGGTCAGAAGAAGCAAGCTGGAGTAGCCATTCTAATATCAAATAAAATCAATTTCCAACTAAAAGTCATCAAAAAAGATAAGGAAGGACACTTCATATTCATCAAAGGAAAAATCCACCAAGATGAACTCTCAATCCTAAATATCTATGCCCCAAATACAAGGGCACCTACATACGTAAAAGAAACCTTACTAAAGCTCAAAGCACACATTGCACCTCAGACAATAGTAGTTGGAGATTTCAACACACCACTCTCATCAATAGACAGATCATGGAAACAGAAATTAAACAGTGATGTCAACAGACTAAGAGAAGTCATGAGCCAAATGGACTTAACGGATATTTATAGAACATTCTATCCTAAAGCAAAAGGATACACCTTCTTCTCAGCTCCTCATGGTACTTTCTCCAAAATTGACCATATAATTGGTCAAAAAACGGGCCTCAACAGGTACAGAAAGATAGAAATAATCCCATGCGTGCTACCCACCACGGCCTAAAACTGGTCTTCAATAACAATAAGGGAAGAATGCCCACATATACGTGGAAATTGAACAATGCTCTACTCAATGATAACCTGGTCAAGGAAGAAATAAAGAAAGAAATTAAAAACTTTTTAGAATTTAATGAAAATGAAGATACAGCATACCCAAAGTTATGGGACACAATGAAAGCTGTGCTAAGAGGAAAACTCATAGCGCCGAGTGCCTGCAGAAAGAAACAGGAAAGAGCATATGTCAGCAGCTTGACAGCACACCTAAAAGCTCTAGAACAAAAAGAAGCAAATACACCCAGGAGGAGTAGAAGGCAGGAAATAATCAAACTCAGAGCTGAAATCAACCAAGTAGAAACAAAAAGGACCATAGAAAGAATCAACAGAACCAAAAGTTGGTTCTTTGAGAAAATCAACAAGATAGATAAACCCTTAGCCAGACTAACGAGAGGACACAGAGAGTGCGTCCAAATTAACAAAATCAGAAATGAAAAGGGAGACATAACTACAGATTCAGAGGAAATTCAAAAAATCATCAGATCTTACTATAAAAACCTATATTCAACAAAACTTGAAAATCTTCAGGAAATGGACAATTTCCTAGACAGATACCGGGTATCGAAGTTAAATCAGGAACAGATAAACCAGTTAAACAACCCCATAACTCCTAAGGAAATAGAAGCAGTCATTAAAGGTCTCCCAACCAAAAAGAGCCCAGGTCCAGACGGGTTTAGTGCAGAATTCTATCAAACCTTCATAGAAGACCTCATACCAATATTATCCAAACTATTCCACAAAATTGAAACAGATGGAGCACTACCGAATTCCTTCTACGAAGCCACAATTACTCTTATACCTAAACCACACAAAGACACAACAAAGAAAGAGAACTTCAGACCAATTTCCCTTATGAATATCGATGCAAAAATACTCAATAAAATTCTGGCAAACCGAATTCAAGAGCACATCAAAACAATCATCCACCATGATCAAGTAGGCTTCATCCCAGGCATGCAGGGATGGTTTAATATACGGAAAACCATCAACGTGATCCATTACATAAACAAACTGAAAGAACAGAACCACATGATCATTTCATTAGATGCTGAGAAAGCATTTGACAAAATTCAACACCCCTTCATGATAAAAGTCCTGGAAAGAATAGGAATTCAAGGCCCATACCTAAACATAGTAAAAGCCATATACAGCAAACCAGTTGCTAACATTAAACTAAATGGAGAGAAACTTGAAGCAATCCCACTAAAATCAGGGACTAGACAAGGCTGCCCACTCTCTCCCTACTTATTCAATATAGTTCTTGAAGTTCTAGCCAGAGCAATCAGACAACAAAAGGAGATCAAGGGGATACAGATCGGAAAAGAAGAGGTCAAAATATCACTATTTGCAGATGACATAATAGTATATTTAAGTGATCCCAAAAGTTCCACCAGAGAACTACTAAAGCTGATAAACAACTTCAGCAAAGTGGCTGGGTATAAAATTAACTCAAATAAATCAGTTGCCTTCCTCTATACAAAAGAGAAACAAGCCGAAAAAGAAATTAGGGAAATGACACCCTTCATAATAGACCCAAATAATATAAAGTACCTCGGTGTGACTTTAACCAAGCAAGTAAAAGATCTGTACAATAAGAACTTCAAGACTCTAAAGAAAGAAATTGAAGAAGACCTCAGAAGATGGAAAGATCTCCCATGCTCATGGATTGGCAGGACTAATTTAGTAAAAATGGCCATTTTACCAAAAGCAATCTACAGATTCAATGCAATCCCCATCAAAATACCAATCCAATTCTTCAAAGAGTTAGACAGAACAATTTGCAAATTCATCTGGAATAACAAAAAACCCAGGATAGCTAAAACTATCCTCAACAAAAAAGTACTTCAGGGGGAATCACTATCCCTGAACTCAAGCAGTATTACAGAGCAATAGTGATAAAAACTGCATGGTATTGGTACAGAGACAGACAGATAGACCAATGGAATAGAATTGAAGACCCAGAAATGAACCCACACACCTATGGTCACTTGATTTTTGACAAAGGAGCCAAAACCATCCAATGGAAAAAAGATAGCATTTTCAGCAAATGGTGCTGGTTCAACTGGAGGGCAACATGTAGAAGAATGCAGATCGATCCATGCTTATCACCCTGTACAAAGCTTAAGTCCAAGTGGATCAAGGACCTCCACATCAAACCAGACACACTCAAACTAATAGAAGAAAAACTAGGGAAGCATCTGGAACACATGGGCACTGGAAAAAATTTCCTGAACAAAACACCAATGGCTTATGCTCTAAGATCAAGAATCGACAAATGGGATCTCATAAAACTGCAAAGCTTCTGTAAGGCAAAGGACACTGTGGTTAGGACAAAACGGCAACCAACAGATTGGGAAAAGATCTTTACCAATCCTACAACAGATAGAGGCCTTATATCCAAAATATACAAAGAACTCACGAAGTTAGACCGCAGGGAAACAAATAACCCTATTAAAAAATGGGGTTCAGAGCTAAACAAAGAATTCACAGCTGAGGAATGCCGAATGGCTGAGAAACACCTAAAGAAGTGTTCAACATCTTTAGTCATAAGGGAAATGCAAATCAAAACAACCCTGAGATTTCACCTCACACCAGTGAGAATGGCTAAGATCAAAAACTCAAGGGACAACAGATGCTGGCGAGGATGTGGAGAAAGAGGAACACTCCTCCATTGTTGGTGGGATTGCAGACTGGTAAAACCATTCTGGAAATCAGTCTGGAGGTTCCTCAGAAAATTGGACATTGAACTGCCTGAGGATCCAGCTATACCTCTCTTGGGCATATACCCAAAAGATGCCTCAACATATAAAAGAGACACGTGCTCCACTATGTTCATCGCAGCCTTATTTATAATAGCCAGAAACTGGAAAGAACCCAAATGCCCTTCAACAGAGGAATGGATACAGAAAATGTGGTACATCTACACAATGGAATATTACTCAGCTATCAAAAACAACGAGTTTATGAAATTCGTAGGCAAATGGTTGGAACTGGAAAATATCATCCTGAGTGAGCTAACCCAATCACAGAAAGACATACATGGTATGCACTCATTGATAAGTGGCTATTAGCCCAAATGCTTGAATTACCCTAGATCCCTAGAACAAACGAAACTCAAGACGGATGATCAAAATGTGAATGCTTCACTCCTTCTTTAAATGAGGAAAAAGAATACCCTTGGCTGGGAAGGGAGAGGCAAAGATTAAAACAGAGACTGAAGGAACACCCATTCAGAGCCTGCCCCACAGGTGGCCCATACATATACAGTCACCCAATTGGACAAGATGGATGAAGCAAAGAAGTGCAGACCGACAGGAGCCGGATGTAGATCACTCCTGAGAGACACAGCCAGAATACAGCAAATACAGAGGCGAATGCCAGCAGCAAACCACTGAACTGAGAATAGGTCCCCCGTTGAAGGAATCAGAGAAAGAACTGGAAGAGCTTGAAGGGGCTCGAGACCCCAAAAGTACGACAATGTCAAGCAACCAGAGCTTCCAGGGACTAAGCCACTACCTAAAGACTATACATGGACTGACCCTGGACTCTGACCCCATAGGTAGCAATGAATATCCTAGTAAGAGCACCAGTGGAAGGGGAAGCCCTGGGTCCTGCTAAGACTGAACCCCCAGTGAACTAGACTATGGGGGGAGGGCGGCAATGGGGGGAGGGTTGGGAGGGGGACACCCATAAGGAAGGGGAGGGGGGAGGGGGATGTTTTCCCGGAAACCGGGAAAGGGAATAACACTTGAAATGTATATAAGAAATACTCAAGTTAATAAAAAATAAAAAATAAAAAAAACTAAATTTTTATTGGTAATTAAAAATAAGTAAATAAATATACAGTTTTGCTTTTAGCCTTTTTTGGGGGGAATTTCAGTATTTATCACATGCCTACTTTTATTTGTCCATCTTTTGTAATAAAAAATAATTTCTATTTTGATGATAAATCTTTTATATCCATAAAAAATGCTGTGCCTGTTCATGCCACATTTGTATTTGTATCACTATGGTAATAAATTATTATACTTGCAAATAAATCTCCTCTATTCTTTTTGAAAAAAAAAAGAAATAAAACTGATCATAACCTCTATAGAACATTCTTAATTAGTCCATTCCAAAAAAAATAAACCCAACTATTTTTAGATAAAGCAATAAAAACAGTTTAAATTTGATACATATCTTGTTTCCTCCTTCCTCTAGTGTGTAAAATAAATGCAACCACAATTCACTTACAAAACCCAAGCACTCAGCACTGGCACAACGCTATTACAGATTTCACCATCGTTTGCTATCTGTCACACTTTTTACCAATGAACATTCATTGTTTTAGAAAATTCAATTCTCATTCTCTGTCTGTCTGTCTGTCTGTCTGTCTGTCTCTGCCTCTCTCCATCTCCTCTCTCCTCTCTTCCCTTCTCCACTCTGTCTTTCTCCCCCTCTCCTCACTCTCCCATCTCATATTCTTTTTTTTTTTTATTAACTTGAGTATTTCTTATATACATTTCGAGTGTTATTCCCTTTCCCGGTTTCCGGGCAAACATCCCCCTCCCCCCTCCCCTTCCTTATGGGTGTTCCCCTCCCAACCCTTCCCCCATTGCCGCCCTCCCCCCATAGACTAGTTCACTGGGGGTTCAGTCTCCCATCTCATATTCTATCTCTATTCTCTTTCTATATCTAGCCTATCTCTTTCGCTTTATCTTTATCTCCGTTTCTCCCTTCTTTCCTTATCTCTTTCTCATTTCTTCCCTAAGTTTTCTAAATTCCAAAAGAAAATACACTTCGTGACCCTCATATGTAACCACTGCTCAGAGAGCATCATTTTCTTAAGGTGATGTGGGACACACACGACAAACATCCTAGGAGCTCTAATCAACCAAAACGTGGAGCAGAAGTTCCAAGAGGGATGGTGTGACGAGCCCTTTGATCATTCACTGATTACATGTGTGATGCTATACATACACTAGCACATTCTTAAAGGCTGTATAAGGAAAACAAGCCATCTTTCACTGCACCCAACAAAAGCTGAGTTTCTGATACACAGTACAGTTTGTTGATCATGGTTTTTGTGGGAAAAGAAACTCTACTCTCCTAATTCTCATCTACCCTACAGATGAATGAAAATGACTGAGAAAAGAATGTGGTCATACATTTCTAGAGTTGTGGCTAATTTAAACAAAATCAGAAGCCACTAAGAGATGTGATTTTATGGATAATCAAAATTCCAATAAGAATAACAGGAGGCGTTTCTAATTCTTTGCCCTCATCTCTGACTGTACAGCATTTACCTACCATGGCAAAGCTTTCCCCTCAGTCTTCAAAAGGTAAAAAGGAAACTTATTGGAAGAAAAGGACTTAGTCTTAAACACATGGGCACTGCAGAAAATTTTCTGAACAAAACACCAGTGGCTTATGCTCTAAGATCAAGAATCGACAAATGGGATCTCATAAAACTGCAAAGCTTCTGTAAGGCAAAGGACACTGTTGTCAGGACAAAATGGCAACCAACAGATTGGGAAAAGATCTTTCCCAATCCTACAATTGACAGAGGACTTATATCCAAAATATACAAAGAAGTTAGACTCCAGAGAGCCAAATAACCCTATTAAAAGTGGGGTACAGAGCTAAATAAAACTTTCTCAGCTGAGGAATATCCAATGACCAAAAAGCACCTAAAGAAACAGTCAATATCCTTAGTCATCAGGGAAATGCAAATTAAAACAACCCTGAGATTCCACCTCACACCAGTGAGAATGGCTAAGATCAAAATCTCAGGTGACAGCAAATGCTGGCAAGGATGTGGAGAAAGAGGAACACTCCTCCATTGTTGGTGGGATTGCAGACTGGTTCAACCATTCTGGAAATCAGTCTGGAGGTTCCTCAGAAAATTGGACATTGCATTACCTGAGGACCCAGCTATACCTCTCTTGGGCATATACCCAAAAGATGCTCCAACATATAAGAAAGACACATGCTCCAGTATGTTCATAGCAGTCTTATTTAATAGCCCAAAGCAGGAAAGAACCCAGATGTCCTTCAACAGAGGAATGGATTCAAAAAATGTGGTACATCTACACAATGGAGTACTGCTCAGCTATCAAAACAATGACTTCATGAAATTCATAGGCAAATGAAATGAAGTAGAAAATATCATCCTAAGTGAGGTAACCCAATCACAGAGAAACATACTTGGTATTCACTCATTGATAAGTGGATATTAGCTGAAAAGCTCGAATTACCCAAGATGCAATCCACAGGTGACAGGAAGCTCAAGAAGAAGGATGATTAAAATGCGGATGTTCTCACTCCTTCAAAGAAGGGGAAAAATATCCATAGGAGGAGCTTTGGATGCAAAGTTTAGAGCAGCGACTGAAGGAACAGCCATTCAGTGCCTGCCCCACATGTGGCCCCTATATATACAGCCACCAAAACTAGATAAGATTGATGAAACTAAAAAGTGCATGCTGAAAGGGACCGGATATAGATCTCTCCTGAGAGACAAATCCAGAGCATGTCCAATACAGAGGTCAACGCTAGCAGCAAACCACTGAACTGAGAAGAGGACCCCCTTTGGGGGGAATTAGAGGAAGGGTTGAAAGAGTTGAAGGAGCTTGCAACCCCATAAGAACAACAATGCCAACCAACCACAGCTTCCAGGGACTAAACCACTACTGACTGCCCCAGGGCTCCAACTGCATATGCAGCAGAGAATAGCTTTGTTGGGGCACCAGTGGAAGGGGATGCCCTTGGTCCTGTCAAGGTTGGATCCCCAGTGCAGTGGAATGTGGGGGGGAGGGCAGCAATGGAAATGGATGGGGGAAACACCCGTATGGGGGAGGGGGACAGGATGGGGGGCTTATGGATAGGAAATCGGGAAAGGGAATAATATTTGAAATATAAGTAAAGAAACATCTAATAAACAACAGCAACAAGAAAAGATTCCCAAAGCTCCATAGCTGATGCTGTCCAAATCCTGAATTCCTGACACAGAATCAGATTTGTTGTCTGCATTTCTTTGTAATCTTTGCAAATCTGATTTCTTCACAGAAACCTTGCTTTTGAGCTAATTCCTTGACATTCTGACATTCTCTTACCAAGTTTGAAAATTAAGCTGTGTGCTTGAAGCAAAAACATACCCTGTGTCTGCCAGCGGGCATAGCTCAGGCACCTTGCGGAGTAGCGATGGAGATCCAGTTTAGAATAAATGTGCTCTGTTAGTGCAGCGGTTTTCAAAATGACAGACCATAGGTTGTCAGCATCAGATTCCTCAACTGGGACTGTATTAGATATTCAAATCCTCAGGGTGTCAAGCCCAGTCTGCTCATCAGATGTTCTAGTCTAGGGCTCAGTTATCTATCTTTTAACAAGCTGCCTATGATTTTGATGTGTGCTAAAGTTTAAAATGATGGAATTAGTGCCCTATCTGTTCAGTTCTTGTGATGCCTGTTGTCACAATGGATTAAATTGGGAAGGACTGTGTCCAACAAGTAAGCAATTTAGCTGGCTGCATGACCCTGGCTTCCTGTTCAGCTTCTGTGCCTTTTCATTTATTCAATTTTTAAAGGTACACTGAAGAGCTATAATCTAGCTCTCATTTTTCTGTGTTTGCTGATGGGTAACAAATAGAGGGCTATGCTGTCCCATGCTAATCTTAACTGTCCGGCTAATGCTCAAGAATGGCTTTTGCGCTAAGGTTGTCCTTGTGATTAACCAGGTCTCTTCATCTTCTTTGGTTTTAAGCTGCAATATTCTTGCACGTTTGTGTTCCATAAATCACTGGGGCATGGACTGAATGCTGCATGCTCATCTATCTGTAATTAAACTTAATATGGATTTAACCATTAGGAAACTCTCATGCTTTGAGAATTGCTATAATCAAGGAAGGCATGACCTTTATTCTAATAAGCAAAGGCATTTTTTTCTCTTGGAGCACTTGAGGCCAAGGAATGAAAGAGATAGCTTCCCTGTTATGTATGTTAAGTCCAGACAAGCTATTGAGGTATCTGAATACGCGTGGTCACCTAGGCATGTATCAACCATTGCGAAAGACCTTTCAAGAAGGAAGGGGAGGGGCTTTGTACCAGAAGTTTCATATTGAAATAACTCTTTGGAAGTCACTATCATAGTTTTCATCAGAGAATAAATTAATGTGTGAAGTAAAATAAAAGAAACAATGAAGCTAAGAGTCTTATGAAGCAAGTTATCACTGAACAGATTCTAGTGCTAATCTAAGTTCTGCAGTTTCCCATCTTGATTCCTTTGAAAATTTGTATTGTCTCTTTATATATCACATCCCACTCCCATGATAGAGAGATAAAAACAATGCCCAAGATCCCCTTATTGGATAATGCTATGACTATTGGTAAAACATGAGTGTGATATGAAGTGCTAAAAATGTTAAGTTGCCAGAAGTTAGAATGATCAGAGTGGGCTTTAGGCATGTCTGTTGGGGAGTTTATCTTAATTACTTTAATTTAATTAGGAAGTCCACTTGTGGGTGGTACCATACCCTTGGCAGGGGACCCTGGACTGTATAAGAGTAGAGAAAGCAAACTGAGGACTATCAATATTTATGTTTAATAATTTTTTATGATATAATCAGCTGCTTCAAGCTCACAGTACCTTAACTTTTGCTGTTATAGACTATAAACTGGAACTGTAAGCTACCATAAATAATCTCTCCATGGCTTTTGCTAGAGTATTTAATCACATGTTCTCAAATCTTACTGAGAGGCCATAGTAACTACATACAGTCATGAAAATTAATGTAATTTGAAACCTTTTAGGGAATGTTAAACAGAGCAAGTTATGGCTGTGTATGAGTCAACAAAAGCCAGTGCTTAAGTTTTACATTGGTATGTCATTAGCCAAAGCATCTTCTAGGTCACTTCACTTCTAGTTTGTCTCCTTACACTTTGTTCTGGAATAAGGAAAGTTGCATGCCCAAGACTTCTTAGTACATTTCATAGAAACTCCTATACATCTAAAATTACTAATAAGTAATTTTAAGTATTTACAATAGCCACCTGAAATGTATAGGGAGATGTTCATGAAGCTTCAACCCTACACAAAGAACTATAGGTGATTAAGGAAAGCTGAGAGTAGGAGAGGAAAAGGCTGCACCAATTGACTAACCAATTCCAGATGGTCTACCCTGAAAACACACACAAGTAACATTATACAGACTTATACAGAATATATATATATATGTATATATATATATATATTAAGAAAAAACGAGGCATTGGAATTGAAAGAGAACAGAGAGGAAAGGAGAGAGAAAATGATGCAATTATATTCTCAAAAATAAAGTAAATAATTAATAATAGTTTACTAAGAAAATTAGCAGAGTGGAAATAATAAGCTAAAATAACCACCCTTGAAGACTGTTGACAAGAATTCATTAAAACTTAACATACACACAGCGGTCTCAGTAACAGCACTCCCTCACAGATACAAATCAGGAGTGCAAGCATATGGACACCAAAAGAGATGAACATTAGAATGTTCCTAACAGGCAGTGTAAGTTGACCAAAAAAAAAAAAGTACAAATCAGCCAAGTGAAAATGAACTGAAGATGTAAATTAATGTGATCTATTCATGCATTGGGTTACTATTAGTGATGGCAGTTTATTATCTACAGGATTATAGAATAACTTATTGCACAGATAAGCTACTCGGTATGGTAAAGCAGATGTAGAAGAGAATGGTAAAATTGCACTTAGGACAGTGTCCAGGCACTGGACACTGCTTTTATCAGTAATGGAGGCAGCATTTATAGATAATGTTGGAAGTCAGTATAAAGTATAAGGCGGCACTGACTAGAGCAGTTCCTAAGGGGACCTCTAGAGAGCCAGTGACTGCTTCAATCTGGCTTTGCTTACATGTGTATTTTTATTTGTAGAGAAACAGCTCTGGAATCACAGCATGTGTACTTTCCTATATATACAATAACCATTTTTAAAAGTACACATAGGTAAGTATGGTAATATATGTGTCTCTATCTGCAGGATTAGGATGGCTGAGACAGAGGACCATTAGTGTGAGACCAGCCTGGGTTGCAAAGCAACACAGGCTTAGAAAGCTAAAAACTAAAAGATTTCTGAGTTAAGTTGGATAAATTCAAGGGATTCTGCTAGCTGTTATAATCCTGCTGCTGAGATGTAGCTCAGATGTCATCACATCCCTATAGACATGGGGCTGACGGAAGGCTTCAGTGGGACACAGCATGGTGGACTGACAGGATCTATTCCACACAGCTCGGTGTGACTGCCTTGGTATCCAGCAGATTGGAAAGCAATGTGTTCAGTGTTTCATAATGCAGTTTCAAGAAACGTCCACTGGGTGGCAAGGGTGCTGTTTCTTGCAGTCTTCATACTTAGACTTTCTCCTGCCTTTCCCCTCAATTTCTTTCAAAACGTACACATTTTCTTTTTCAGAGCCATTTGAAAACTAGAGCGTGAAATGTTATATACCATAATATTCCTAATAACTGCCCATGGCCCAATTAACGGATAGGACCGATCTGCAGCTTGAGAACACTAAAGAAAATAGAAAAAATAAAAGATCAGAGTTGAAAGAGAATTTGTCAAAGTAGAACATTAGCATAGGTAGGGAATAGGGACTTGAGTAACAGCAGAAACTGTTGTAGGAGAATGGGATAAAAGGAGGTATACTATGAAGGGCCCCATCCTCTTTTAAGAAAAGGCCTGACCATCTGATAGCACAGAACGCATTTAGAATCGCACAAGCTGGGAAATGGTAAACAGCCCTATGCCCCACCCTAAATAGCCACTCTTACTCTTTCTTTGTGTACCCACATATTTTTGCAATCTGATGCATTTCAGGACTTAAAAGATGGGGTTTTTTCTAGGATAGTTTATGTACTTACATTTCAAGTGTTATTCCCTTTCCTGGTCCCCCCTCCCGTTCTCCCTACCCCTGCTTTTATAATGATGCTCCCCCTGCCACCAATCCACTCCACCTCAACACCCTGGCATTCTCCTACACTGGAACATAGAGCCTTCACAGGACTAAGGGCATCTCCTCCTATTGATGCCAGACAATGCCATCCTCTGCTACATATGTGGCTGGAACCATGAGCCCCCCATGTGTACTCTTTGGTTGTTGGTTTAGTCCCTGGGAGCTCTGGGGAGGGGGGCTCTGGTTGGTTGATATTGTTGTTCTTCCTATGGGGTTGCAAACCCCTTCAGATGTGTTTTTAAATCTCATTATTGACAAAGTTGATATTGTTTGTGAATAGTGAATTTGGTTCACTCAGTAGTAGATGCAAAGAGCAACTTGGGTGGTACAATCCACTGGGTGTTTCAGACAGGTCCATATTGTAACCTGTAGCTCAGGTCTTTCCAAAGGCATTTTTCTGGGAAAGTCTCCCTGCACAGACTTGTCTGTATTTTGCATAGTTAAAATTACAGAAAGAGTGTAGGTCACCAACAGACAGATGATGGATTAATAGATAGGTGGATTGGTAGATAAAACTAGATGAAGACACACATGCTCTTTATTTCTAATAGCTCTCCAGTTTACATATTGCACTTTCTGAATTTATCACACTGATTATAATTGTATTCAGGGGTTTTCTTCTATGCTAATTTGCAACGTTTAGAAGATATGTGTGTGACTGTTTCTGTTCTTGTGCGTGTGTGCATGTGTGTGTGTATTTGTGATTATATGTGTGTGTGTGTGTGTGTGTTTGCTTGTGTGTGCATCCTGTTGTGTCTGTGCTTTGGATAATGCTTATTAATATCTTTATTAAGAATATTTTCACCTTTATTATAAAATTGAAATTCTTTATTAAAAGAGCTTGTTGTGTAGACCTATCTTGTTATACAATTTTTGATTGATTTTGTCATAACTAGTTCCTGAATTTCATCATTTTTCTCAATCAATTGTACAGTTTCTTCAAATGTGGGTCCTTACCCTCATGTGGGTCACAGAATTGAATATGAAGACTTTTTAAAACTCTGGCAATAGTGAGGTTTCTGAGTGTGCAGTGACCAAAAACTGATTCAAAATTAAATGTCTGACAGTGCCCACCCACTATGCATTGTATGGTTTCATTGAAGCCTTCATACTGGATATACAACATGTCCATTTCATACTGCGCATGTCACCAGAGCAGACAGTAACAACGAGCACTGCCTGGAGCCCCTGCCTTCAGAATTGAGTCGCCTGTGGAATAGGAAGTGTGTGTTTTACTGTACACACATGCCAGTTACTACTTTGAGTTGCAATGTCTAGAACATTTGATTTTCAAAAGTGTATCTGAGTTGTTAACTTGAGTTTCATTTAAAAATTCATAGAAAGAATTGCATCTTGCAATTAGGCAAATGTTCCAACTTTTAAAATAGCCCTAAACATAACTTATTTAATATACATCTGCAAAAAGTCTTCTCAGCATTTATTACTATAAAATCAAAATAATGATCAGTTTTGTAAAACATCGAAGATGCTCTGAGGCATAGAGTATCAAATATTCAGCTAAATTTTAATTCTTTATGTAAAACAAGTGAGCACTTCCAGCTCAATAGTATGTAGATTTGTTTCTTCTGTTATAGATTCTAAAACTTTAAGACTAACAAAAACTGTTTTAATATATATTTTTTAATATTAATTAGCAGTAAGTTTAATTGCATACATATCATTCTACTTACATATTTGGAGTAAAGGACAGTGTCTTTGATGAAAGGGTCATGAGTGGAAAGTGTAAGAACCCTTGCTCTATTACTCTACTTCAGTGGTCTTAAAGCTGTTACCTTTGGGTCATGTCAAGCAAACAATACACCACTGAGTTCTGTCCCCAGTCCTTGAAGTCTGGGCTCACATAGCTCAGGCTGGCTTTGAACTCAAAATCTTGCTGCATGGGCCTCCAGAATGCCCAGCAATTTTTTGTTCTTAATATAGCTATGTAATTTCAACACGGCTTCTGACATGTATTTGACTCTAGTAATTGCCCTGATGACCAGAATCAACTAAGGTTATTCCCCAATGCTGCCAGAACACTGGAGTACAGTAGATAGATTTATGGTGAATATTTCAGAAGAACTGTTACATTTCCTTTGAAGACACAGATTTTGTTGATATTATTCAATTTAATGTTTTTGAGCCAAACAAATTCTAGGAATAAAATAGGAACCGGAAACATCCTTGATGAATGAAACAAACATACTTTTTGAGATGGAAATCTACAGTGAGGATTTCAAAATTGAAAGAGGCAAATCTCTAAGCATTGTGTTACATTTGGCATTGAAGTCATTTTGCATTAAATACACAAAAGAGCAGGATACTAGAAGGGGGTCTACATAATTCATACCAAATTACAAATTGCATTTGAAGAAAGAAACCTTACAATGCATCATGCTTGAGCACAATTTTCTTCCTGGCTTTTGGAAAGATTCACAGTTGGCTTCCAAATACAGAAAAATTAGCCAAGCGAAACAGACTCATGGCCATAGGGGGAAAATTAGGGAGCTGATTGTTCACTATCAAGCTGTGGCTTCTGTTGACTGCTATCTCATTTCAAGGTTTGGTTTGCAATAAAGAAGTTTCAAAACAGTCATTCAAACTTTCAATTTTCCTATACCTGCTCTTCTTGGAGTATGGCTTCATGCTTATTCCTCCTCTCCACAGGAAAGAACATCGACTTATCTAGGAAGTGTAGAAGACTTTTTTTTCTGTGATTATGGTTGCTAAGCTGATTCTAAAGAAAATTCGAGATGATTATTCAAAATCCAGCCCAGAAAAATAACTGAAAAGCTACGTAAGACTGAAAATGATTGAATTCACACATGCTTGACATACACACCAGTGTCAGAGTTCAGTGCACAAATGTCTTAATTTGTCATTGTAGGATGGATCTAGAAAGAGTGAATACATCAAAAGAAAGATCTGTTGTGATGTGATGATTTCCTTCTGAGAGCTGCCTGCTGCCAGAGAGGTGCTGTCATCTATGTTCTTCCCAGAGAGCTTGGTGTTCCTGCTGTGGCAGTGAATGACAGTTTAATACAACGTGTGCAGACTGAGGTAGAAATCCATGCACAGACTCTGGGATTCTGTGAGCCTGAGAGCAACTGCATGTTCATATAACCTGATGTCTTTTGGCACCCATCTTCTCCACAGTTATACTTCTTAGGTTATGGGAAAGACAGCCATCCTATGCAATATGGCGGCAAGCTGGGCAACTCATATTGGAATCTGACTTCTTACCAAAAACCTTCGTTGCTGTCTGAAATTGTGGTGCTTTTCCTTGCTGGTTTGTATAGTATTTGACTCTTTGGATAAAGAAACAAAAGAATAATAAAGCCGTTTGTGAACTCTGCCATTTCAAGTTGGAATTCAGGGTAGATTCGGAGTCTAAACATATTTTCATGATGTTGCTAACTGTTTTAGTTAAATATGTATCCATTTTCTACTAAAATGGAATTAAATATAGAAATTGACCAAACATTCCTTTTAAAGTCAATGTTGGTGCTTATTTTATTTTAAATGTAGCACAGTGATAGAACACTTACCTATCATGCATAAGGACCTGACTTTACCTGTAGTACCAACCAACAATCAAGCAAAAATGTATATGTGGACTGTAGTACTCTGTTCTAGCTCTTACACATGTTTAAGATCACACTGTTTTATTGTGTGTGTTCCCTTTATTTTAAACTGTCGCTGACTTCTCTTGTTTTCCACTTTTCAGTAGTTTTTCAATGTCCCCTTCCCACTTACATCTATTTTGGCTTATACCTTCATATTCTTCATACAACAAACATTACCAAGTCTCTATATTTGGCAGAATTCTAAGAATCAACACACAATACTTCAGATAGCTCTGAACTGTTATGTTTTTTTCCATTCCATTAAGTATTTTTTGAAGAGGATTTTTATTATTTATTTATTTTTTACATTTCAAATGTTGTCCTCATTCTCGGTCTCACCTCTGCAAATCCCTTTGCTTCTAAAAGGGTGATCCCCCACCCACCTATCCACTCCTGCCTCACCCCTCTAGCATCTCCCCTTTCACTGTGGCAACACATCTCGATAGCACCAAGTGCCTCCCTGTTGTAGTAATATAAATTAAAATCAATACATCAATCCATGCTATCACTGGCACAGTAGGGCCACATGGCATCAGCAGGGTATTTTCATCTTAATCAGCAAAAGGTCTCCACCCAACTTGCTAAGTTCCCAATTTCTATCCCACATTGCCGTTGGCTACTCTCTGGGCCCTGTGGTGATCTGGCCATCCACCTAGTTCCCAAGGCTGGCCACTACCATGCCAGTTCCTTGCAGAGCCTGGCTATCTCGTGGCTCTCGTACTACAGACCCTGCTCACATTCCCAGCATCGCCCCCTGTGGTTACAGTCACAACTCCCAGTAACTCATTAAAATCAAAACTCAATAAGCTTGTAATTTAACAATCAGATTTATATCAGTAAATTCTCACTCCGCAAAATGTCCACACAATAAACTGAGAGCCATTTGAAATGGATATAAACTGCCCACCTAGATAAGACAAATTGTCCTATAATTATCCATCCCTTTTATGATTTTTCGTAGCTCTCTGTGGCTATTTAAAGTCACACAGGAGCTGGATCACTCTTCTCCTCCTTCATCGTTGCTTCTTCTTCCTCCTTTCTCCCCTCTCTTTCCCACCTCCAAAGCACAGGCCTTGACTTACAGACATCAATGCACACCTCCCCTCCCATTGATGTTAGATAATGCAATCCCCTGCTACATATGTAACTAGAGCCATGGGTTGATCCGTGTATACTCTTTGGTTGGTTGTTTAGTCCCTGGGAGCTCTGAGGTGTCCAATTAGTTGATATTGTTGTTCTTCCTATGGGGTTGCAAACCTCTTTAGCTCCTTCGGTCCTTCCCCTAAGTCCCCCATTGGTGTCCCTGTGTTTGACTGTGTATATCTGCATCTGTATTGGTGAGGTTCTGGCAGAGCCTTTCAGAGGACAGTCATACCAGGCTCCTATCTGAAAGCACTTTTTGGCATCAGCAATAGTATAGGGGTTTGGTGTCTGCTAATGGGATGGATCCCAAGATGGGGCAGTCTCTGGATGGCCTTTCCTTTAGTTGCTGCGCCATTTTATGTCTTTGCATTTCCTTTAGACGGGAAAGTAAACCAACTCTATACATCAGATACAGGGCTAATATCCAAAATGTACAATGAACTCAAAAAGTTAGACTCCAGAAAACCAAATAACCCAAATAAAAATGGGGTTCAGAACCATTAAATATTTTTATTAAAATGATATGTAATCATAGAAAAGTTAAAAGCAAAATTAAATTTAGAAAACAACATATACCTCCAGCTGTAGATGGCAAACATCCTGCCCTACCATCTCTAATCGGCAAATATTACTCACCTCTATCTGAGTACAACACACATACCCCTCCTACTGTAGATACCATGCATCACATCCCTCTTTCTGTTGACATCATTTCCTTGCATATGGAGACATACATTGTTCCCTTGCAATTTTATTGGCTGGTTGCTTTTTTAAGTTCAATAATTGACAAGTTTTAGTTATATTTTACATAATGTAGTCCATTCAATCTCTTTTTCAAAATTCACCTTACATCCTGATTGCTGCCTCTCCTCCTGCCTCCCCTCCCGCAGCAGTCCCTCCCACAGTCCCTCCCACAATCCCTCCCACATACCCCTTCCTCTTCTCCTCTGAGAGGGTGGCGTCCCCTCAGGCATCACCCGACTCTGGCACATAAAGTCTATGCAGGGCTATGCAAACCTCCCACTGAGGCCAGATAAGGTAGCTTAGTTAGATACCATATTTCAGGTAACAATTTTTATCCCCAAGTCCAGTTGTTGGGGTCCCACATGAAGACTGAGCTGCTCTTCTGGTACATGTGTGGGGGGGACTTAGTCAAAGCCTGAGTATGCTCTTTGGTTGGTGTCTAAACCCTTGTTTCAGCTTGGTGTTTTGAGACCTGATGCGATATCACTCTTTAATTAGATTATATTACACAACAATTAGGAATGGTTTTGGCAATATAATTATGGTCTCATAGAGTTGACTCCTGAATTAATTAAAAAAAAAACGATTATCTAGGTCCTGACCTTATCATGCAATCCCTTAACATAACTCTATCTAAAAGGAAAGAGATTCCCCTACTAACTTTGAAGGAATATACTGCGATGTTGTGAGGAGGCCATCCCCTCTAAGACATGGGTGGGGCCTCTCATAGCTGAAAGCATTCTTTGCTGTAGTCAGAAAAAAGAAGGGGCAGTAATGTTTAGTCTTTGAGTCACAATTAATTTAATTCTACTGACAACTTAAATAGGTTGGGACCTGAAATTCCAGGTGAGGAGGCAGGCAATTGACACTTCAATTTCCCTACATAAGCTGTTGGGTGAAGAACCATAGTTTAGAGAAAATATGAGATAATATTTTAAGTGCTAATACAGTGAAAAAAAATCAATGACAGAATTAAAACTAGAAAAACAGTCAGCTTTGTATCTCTTCTTTCTGGATTCATGTGTTTTTAATCTCAATTTCATTTTCTAAACTTCATTTCTATGGCAATACCATGGACTCGTTATATACAATATACATGATGGGGATTGGGGAAAATGATCAAGAAAAGATACAGGAATACAGAAAACAACATAATGTCAGGTGTGAATCCTTTTCTTGCAGTAATTTCTCTCAAGTTAATAAAATTCCCCTTCCAAGGGAACAATGTGCAAGGTGCATTTTTAAAAGAAAATTAAGAATAGATTCAGAAAACAACTTACTTACTGTTCAAAAGGACACTAACTTTATCTTTAACAATAGCTAGAGAGTGAACATAAAAATTGGAATAGTTCACTCACATAGCAAACAAACCACAAACTTGACATTAAAAGCTCCTATAGGAGAGAACATGGAGTATTTTGTAATAATAAAATCAGGAACTCATCAAGAAAGCATGCCAGTTCAAAGCGTGGATGAAACAAGCATCCAGACAACTGTAAGAACAAAAGCCTCCATCACAGTGAAGGAAACATACCAGCCCAGGGCTAAAGACCAGGAGAACACGCAGGCAGGCAGGTAGGAAGGAACAGACTTTAGAGCTGTAAATAGCCCATGGAAAGAGTAATGATTATTTAAACAAGAAAATATCAAATGTCCTATCTCTCCCCCCACTTCTCTTCTCTTCTTTTCCTTCCTTCTTTCCCTCCATTTTTTCCTTTTAGTTTTCTCATTTTATCTTTTCTTGCAGGCAGACATAAACTTGATATGCACATTTAGTGATGGTAGTACACGGAAGCAAAACTTATGATAATACACCTTACAGTCTTTAGTCCAAGGAGTCCAAGTGATCAGAAAGAGACATTTGTACACATGTATCAATGTGCTGCTATGAAAACGTGGAGCTATTTCAAGACCCAAATATTGTTTTTGTTAGAAAAATGTATCACATTCTCACCAGCACCTTCTGTCACCTGAGTTTTTTATTTTAGCCATTGAGACTGGTGTGAGGTGGAATCTCAGGGTTGTGATTTGCATTTCCCTGATGACTAAAGATGTTGGACATGTCTTTAAGTGCTTCTCAGCCACTTGAAATTCCTCAGTTGAGAACTCTTTGTTTAGCTCTGAACCCCATTTTAATAGGGTTATTTGGTTCTCTGGAGTCCAACCTCTTGAGTTCTTTGTATATTTTGTATGTTAGTCCTCTATCAGATGTAGGGTTGGTAAAGATCTTTTCCCATTGACAGTGTCCTTCACAGTACAGAAGCTTTTCAATTTTATGAGGTCCCATTTGTCAATTCTTAATCTTACAGCATAGGCCATTGGTGTTCTGTTCAGGAAATTTTCCCCTGTGGCAATGTGTTCAAGGTTCTTTTCAACTTACTCTTCAATTTGATTCATCATGTCTGGTTTTACATGAAGATCCTTGATCCACTTGAACTTGAGCTTGGTACAAGAAGATAAGAATGGGTCAATTTGCCATGGTGACCAACAGTTGAACCAGCACTGTTTCTTAAAAATGCTGTCTTTTTCCAAGTGGATGGTGGGTTTTAGCTCCTTTGTCAAAGATCAAGTGACAAAAGTTGTGTGTCATTTCTGGGTCCTGAATTCTATCCATTAATCTACCTGTCTGTCTCTGTACCAATACCATACAGTTTTTATCACTATTACTTTATAGTAGAGCTTGAGGTCAGGGACAGTGATTCCCCCAGAAGTTCTTTTACTGTTGAGAATGGTTTTAGATATTCTGGGTCTTTTGTTATTCCAGATAAATTTGAGAATTACTCATTCTATCTCTGTGAAGAATTGAGTTGTAATTTTGATGAGGATTGTATTGAATCTGTAGATTGCTTTTGGTAAGATGGCAATTTTTACTCTGTTAATCCTGCCAGTTCATGAGCATGGGAGATCTTTCCATCTTCTGAGGTCTTCTTCAATTCTTTCTTCAGAGACTTGAAGTTCTGCCATACAGATCTTTTACTTGCTTGGTTAGCCTCACACCAAGATATTTTATATTATTTGTGTCATTTCCCTAATTTCTTTCTCAGCCTGTTTATCCTTTGAGTATAAAAAAGCTACTTATTTGTTTGAGTTAATTTTATATCCAGCCACACTTTGCTGAAGTTGTTTATCAACTGTAGGAGTTCTCTCATGGGTGTTTTATGGAGGGCACTTATGTACACATAATATGTATACATAATATTGTGTGTGTGTGTGTGTGTGTGTGTGTGTGTGTGTGTATGTATTATCTGCAAGTAGTGATATTCTGACTTCCCCCTTTCCAAACTTTATCCCTTTGACCTCCTTTTGATGTCTAATTGCTCTGGCTAGGACTTCAAGTACTATATTTAATAAATATGAGGAGAGTGGCCAGCCTTGTCTTGTCCCCGATTTTAGTGGAATTGCTTCATGTTTTTCTCCATTTAGTTTTATGTTGGCTATTGGCTTACTTTATATTGCTTTTATTATATTTAGGCATGAACCTTAAATTACTATTCTTCCAATACTTTTAGCATGAAGGTGTGTTGTATTTTGTTAAAGGCTTTTTTACCATCTAATGAGATGATCATGTGTCTTTTTCTTTGAGTTTGTTTATATACTGGATTACGTTGATGAATTTCCACATATTAAACCATCCCTGCATCGCTGGAATGAAATCTACTTGATTATGGTGAATCATTCTGATGGGTTCTTGGATTCAGTTTGTAAAAATGTTATTGAGTATTTTTACATCAATATTCATGAGGGAAATTGGTCTATAGTTCTCTTTCTTTGTTGGGTCTTTGTGTGGTTTAGGTATTAGTGTAACTGTGGCTTTGGAATGTAGAGAAAGAGGAATACTCTTTCATTGCAGGCTGGTCCAACCACTCTGGAAATCAGTCTGGAGGTTCCTCAGAAAATTGGAAATAGTTCTATTTGAAGACCCAGCTATATCACTCCTGGGCATATACCCAAAAGATGCTCCAACATATAACAAGAACTCATGATCCACTATGTTCATAACAGCCTTATTTATAATTGCCAGAAGCTGGAATGAACCCAGATGTCCCTCAACAGAGGAATGGATACAGAAAATGTGGTACATTTACACAATCGAGTACTACTGAACTATTAAAAACAATGACTTCATGAAATTTGCAGGCAAATGGAAGGAATTTGAAAATATCCACAGTGAGGTGACCTAGTCACAAAAGAACACACAGAGTATATACTCACTGATAAGTGGATATTAGCCAAAAAGAAGCTTGGAATACCCACAACTCAACTCACAGACAATATGAAATCCAAGAAGAAAGATCACACCAAAGTGTGGATGCTACAGTTCTATTCAGAAGGGGGAAGAAAGTAATCTCCAGAAAGTAGAAGGAGAGATGGATATGAGACTGAGAGAGGAAGGGGAAGGGAAAAGGGGAGCCAGTTCAGATATGAGAGGAGATGAGGGAGAAGTATAGAGGGTCTGGAAAATAGGTGTGTAACAGTAGGGTAATGGGAACTGGAGAGTATCCACTAGAAAGTCCCAGATGCCAGGGATCCAGATCCCATGCCCTAACAGGGAGGACATTAGCTGAAATACCCAACAAAGGAGAGATAGAACTTGTAGAGACCACATCCATTGGATAGGCACAGCCCCCCAGTTGAGGGATGGGACCACCTACTCACCTCAAAAATATTAATTCAGAATCTATCTTGTCAAAAGAAAATGCAAGGACAAAGAGTGGAGCAGAAATTGAAGGTAAGGCCATCCAGAGACTGTCCCACCTAAGGGATCCATCCCATCTGCAGACACCAAAGCCAGACACTATTGCTGATGCTAAGAAGTGCTTACTGACAGGAGCCTAGTATAGCTGTCAAGGATATTACAGATATGGATATACATAGCCAAACATTGGATTGAGCACGGCGACCCCAATGGGGAAGTTAGGACAAAGACTATAGGAGCTGAAGGGGTTTGCAACCCCATAAGAACAACAACAATATCAACCAACCAAACCCTGCAAAGCTCCCAGGGCTAAACCACGAACCAGAGCACACGGGGGCAGAGGGTGGGGAATGGGAAACCCATGGCTCCAGCTGGATATGTAGCAATGGATTGCCTTATCTTGCATCACTTTTGGGAGCCCCTTTGTCCGGTGCAGGCTTGATGACCCAGGATAGAGGAAGGCTAGGGGACTGAGGCAGGAGTGGTGGGTGGTTGGGAGAGCACCCTCACAGAGGCAGGGAAAGGGAGGCAGGCATAGGGGGCTTGTAGAGGCGAAACTGGGAAGGGGGAATAACATTTGAAATGTAAATAATTAATACAATTAACAAAAAAGAAAGAAAATGTATCAATGTAATTTTTCATTAAGTGATTTTAAAAGAATAACAATTTTCAATTTAAATATATATTATTTAATAAAACATCATCGTATCATTACAAATAAATATTTGCCAATTAATAATAATTTATAAAAAATGTTAAAACCCGATAGAACAAATAACGTTCTTGAAAGTAATAGATCATTGATCAGAACATGGATATGAATTTTGCCATTAAACTAAGACACTAGTGCACTAAATTTAATATTGCCTAAGAAGTTCTAAAATGAGTGTTTGAATATGAAAGAGGACAGTTTTAAATACAAATACCATTAGCAGATAACATATCCATTATTTATACATGCTATTGATCTTTAGATTGTGAGCATAAGATAAACAAAATACATTGTTAGAGTTAAAAGCCAGGATTTGGAATAATGCTGGGAGAAACATCTAGAGCCTGGGAACTCACGCTCTGCAAACAAACTCATTTTAAAGGATACCTTGTAAAATATTCACAGATCTTGCACAGGCAGATAAAAATTATAATTTAGTATCAGAAGTCATAAAAAAGGACATCAGTAATTGAGAGATGAACCAAGTTCATGGACGGGAAATTTCAATATGGCAAAACTGTCAGTTCTCTCAAGATTAATCTATAAACTCAATACAACCCAATCAAAATACCAACAGGAACTTGAAAACCAATTTCAAAACTTGAAAGGATGAGTAAGAACCATAGTAATGATAATTGGATAGCAGAGTAGGGGGTCTACACCTGTACAGTGACAACCATCACTATAAAAGTTTGTGATTAAGTGACTAGAATGACAATATATGAATAGACAGACAAGGAGATAACATAAAGGGGCTAGAAGCACAACAGAGAAGGTACATTAGGAAAGATGTGAAAGCTGTGAGGACAGCACACTAGTTAGTAAAAGGTCCCTGGAGATGGTCATCACTGGAAACAAGCTCTATTTCTACCATAAAGTGTAAGAAACACTTAGATAAAACCAAATAAGTATTGAGAGCAAAAAACGATGTTTTGATCCTGGTGTACTGAAAAGGATATGTTTTGTACACATACACATAGAATAAAGATGATGACTCTGGCCTCATAGTACATTAGCAAATTTTCTGTGTCACTGGGTGTGACGTCTATGCCCATAATCTCAGCATCAGAAGGAAAGAAAGAACGACTTTAAATCCCAGGCCATTCTGGGCTAATATAGTGAGATGCTTTTGAAAACGTAATAAATAGTTTTAAGACAATTAATAACATCCAAGAAAATATTAGCAAAGTACACACATGCAAAGTGTCACGGGCTTGCCTCGGGTTCACTATTGTAGCTGAGGAAAACCTTGATCTCCATATGCTCTCCCACTCACGTCCCCAGGGCTAGGACTGCAGGCATAGTAAGTAGCACACCGGGCACTAGTTTTCTATTACTGCCAGCATGAACGAAAGTAAATCAAAGCTAAAACAACGCCAGTTAATTACCTTATAGTTCCCCAGTTAGAAATATGATGCTAGCCTAAGAAGGCTAAAATAATAGAAACTTATTAGATTGGCTTTCATTAAGGATATGAAAAATAATATGTTTGTCCAAGACATGCAGAAAAAAGAACTCTTGCACGCTGTTGGTGGGGACATAAATTTCTATGGCGATTGTGAAAAACGGCAGAAAGGCTGCTTTATAAATTAAAAACAAAAATTTCATACTACATAGGAATGCTATTATTGTGAATATATTTGAGGGCCATGAGTCATTATGCCAAGAGATAACTCCTGTGTTATTTACCATAGACAAGATAATAGATTGAAGAAAGGATTCAACACAGACTGAACTACTGGTGAATATAGCCACTGTAAATATCTCTCTCTCTCTCTCTCTCTCTCTCTCTCTCTCTCTCTCTCTCCCTCTCCCTCTCCCTCTCCCTCTCCCTCTCCCTCTCCCTCTCCCTCTCCCTCTCTGTCTCTCTCCCTCTCCCCCCCCCCCTCTCTCTCTCACACACACACACACACACACACACACACACACACACAAACACACATGCACAAGGAGTGTGGGAACACTGTTGTTGTGCAGTTACAAAGAATGAACAAGAAACATGAACGTGGGTAGCGCTATGCCAGACAAAATCAGTCAACATCAACAAAACAACTATACTATACTTACATGAAGATTAAATCAAATTAAAATCATGATTACCATTTTTTCTCGATCGGCTGGAACTTAGTAACTAATGATTATTACAGGTCATCAAAAAAACTGAGGAGAATCAAGTATAGTTACTATGGTTAATCATGTCTTATGTGTTTAAATTTTCTAAGAGAGTACATTTAAAATGTTATCACAATAAACATATGAATAGCATGGTGGTTATGCTTATTTTCTTGCTTTAATCTTTCCAAAAAAAAAAGCCTATCACATTGCACTTCATAAATAAAACAAACAAAATACATGAAATAAAAAGCAGGTATTTATAGGCTACCAGATATATGACTTCCCATGAGCTCTATAGATTACTTCCTTTGTTCATTAAGGTTATTGATAGAACTTGGTGCCTTGTATTTGCAACACCAACAGCACCTTTCCTTTGGTGACTGTCAACTGTTAACATTTCTCATCTTCTACAAGCCTCTTCACATTCTTTCCTCCATCTTCAAAGCCAAAAATGGTGGGTAGTATTTGTTATGCCTTGAACTTCTTGTATCACATCTCCTTGACTTCAGCCATTTTTTTAATTTCATTTTTAAAAATTTTTATTAGATATGTTTCTTTACATATATTTTAAATGTTATTCCCCTTCCCGGTTTCCTGTCCATAAGCCCCCATCCCCTTCTCTCCCTCTCTCCCATATGGGTGTTCCTCCCCATACATCCCCCCTTACTATCCCCCATATTCTCCTGCACTGGGGGTCCAACTTGGCAGTACCAAGGGCTTCCCCTTCCATTGGTGCCCCAACAAGGCTATTCTCTGCTACATATGCAGTTGGAGCCCTGGGTTAGTCCATGTATAGTCTTTAGGTAGTGGTTTAGTCCCTGGAAGCTCTGGTTGGTTGACATTGTTGTTCTTATGGGGTTGCAAGCTCTGTACACCCTTTCAATACTTGCTCTAATTCCCCCCAAGGGGGTCCTATTCTCAGTTCAGTGGGCTCCTATGACCACATCAGCCCACTTATGTCCTAGGTTCTTAGTAAAGTCTGTCAATTCTCTGTTTCCATGAAGGTAACCTATTTACAGGCTGCAGACACTGAGATGTAGAACGTTGGGTAAGAGATTTCTTTTGCCTCTAGGTTTATCTGTAACTATATCTTTGCATGTATCCATCTGTGCATATATCTTAAGCACTGTAAGACAAAAATGAAAATTACCTAAAATTTTACAACCCACAACATTAAGGAGCAAAAATTAAGGCTAAGGGAAAAGCAGAAAGAACAAAACTGACAGTTGGTTTGCAAACTGTAAAGCAACAGTTGGCTTTAGCCAAAGTTACCTCAGTGGAGTTATGGAAGAAGGGAGGGGCACCGGAATGTGCTGGAAAGTGAACAGGCATCAGCATGGTTGGGCAAAGAAGAATATGGTTTAATGTACCGTTTTCAATGAACTGAGGCTTGGTTTTCTCTTTTAAGTGTGGACTGAACTTATTACTCACTCTGAGAAAGGTAGAGTGTGGCAGAACAGTATCTGATCTGGGACATACCACAAGTTTCTATACCATGTTTTAGATTCCACACTGTGAGTCCCAGGTGTCGTTTTGTGAGGGCTCTTTGGTGGCTGTATGAACTGGCCACACTGAAATTGAGGCCAAATTGTAGCCAAAACTTGTAGGCCTTTACCAACTCCCATAACTATGAATCTCATCAGAAATGAATCTTCTAGCCTCAATCAAGGCCCAGTTGACAGGAGACTTGACTGAAACACCATAAATTCTGAGATAGACTCTGGTGAACCATGGTCAGATATCCAGCTCACAAAAGTATATGTACATTTATGTGAGACACTAACTTTTAGGGTAGTTCAATATATGTAAGTAGGTAAATTATACAGAGTTTAGGTTTTCAAGTGTGTTAGCCATGACTGAAGAATGATTAGAGAATGGTTTAAAGGTTTATGTGTATGTGTGTGCTGCTACGTGTCTATTCTTCTCTGTGTTACATGTAGCACAAAGATGAGCATATTTTGACTCTTCTGGAAAAAGAATATCAGAAAAATTAAAAATGCAAAACAGGAAACTAGAGAAATGTCTCACTGGAGCAACCAGTGGTTGTTCTTCCAGATGACCCAGTTTATTCCAAGCATCCACATCGTGGCTCACAACCCTCTCTAACTCTAGCACCAGAGGATCTGATTCCCTCTTCTGGACTCTGCAAGGCTTAAACGCATGTGATGCACAGCTAATTATGCAGGGTAAGCAACCATATACATAAAAATAAGCATTTCTATAAAAGTTTAAAGAGAGTGGACATAACTGAACTCAGGTGTGAGTAGACTAATTCCAGAAGACTTCAAGAATCCTGGGATTTGAATGAGTACCCCTGTCTCAGCCTGGAGAGACAGAGGTTAAGCTATCCTCTGTGCTCATATTTCTGTTTTGGGTCAGTCTCCAGAGAAAACTCATTGCTTGGAGAGGGGAAAAAGGTTAATATTGCAGAACTACCCTACCACACATGGGTTGGCAATTATAAAGACTAGAAGCTGAGGGAATCGGGGATAAGGCTAGATAGGGGATAAAAAGAGGTTAAGAATATAGTTTGGAATCATTGTTGTAGAAAATGGATAGTGAGAAGGATGTGAGCTATAGGGTCACATGGAATTGTGAGGTTCCAACTAAAGCTGGGAACATTCCTATCTGTAGAAGTACTAAGCTATTTAACAGACGCTGATCTGGGTTTTGATAATTTGTTTGTCCTCTGCCTAGACGTTTAATTCTTGAATGAATGTATGATTACTATTTCTAAACAAATAGACAGGGACTTTTTTTAAGGGAAATGCCCTAGTTTGATATCACAGCCATGAGAAGCTCCATTGGCAAGAAAGAGAGTTTCTAGAATCAGTGGTGTTCAAGAGCTTAAAAGTCACTGTGATTATTAAGTATAACTGACATTCACCTCAGTTCAGGTCCTCCCCTACTGTAAAGTTTTTACCTCCCAAATTCCGAAGAGTACCTGTTGAAAACACAAGGAGTTCTCTGCTCGATTATTTTAATGTTGCTGTGTTTTTTTCCCTTTTCTTTCTTTCTTTTCCACTTGACCAATACACGTGTTCCATATGTTTAAAAGGGAAGCTAAACCTGTTCTATTTCTATGGAATGCAGATGATATGATACACATATGGCTTGAGTATAACCCAGGCCATCTTTCCTTGGGAAGGTGACTGTAAGTCTTCTTCTTCCAGTCTCCTCACCTACTATGGGGCCTCAGGTTTCCTGCACCGACTTACTGGCTAATGGACCTGTGCCCTTCATGACTTCCTTCTCTGTGCAGTCGCCTGACCCTGCCCTCTCAGGTTTTCTTTATTTTTCAGTTAAACAATTTTTGTTAGAGCCTTTATAAACTACTCTTTTTATAATCCCTTTATTCATGTACATTTCCAATGATATTCCCCTTCCCAGTTACCCCTCCAAAAACCCCCATCCCATCCTTCCTTGCCACCCTCCCCTTTGTTTTTATGAGGGCGCTCCTCCACCCACTCACCCACTACCACTAGTTGGAGACAGAAAGACAAAACTGTCCATAGCAGAGTGGAAAGGAAAAATCTGGGCAGCTGCCTCCCTCAGATGACCTTTAGCTGGCTGAGGAAGAATGGTTGAAGATTCATGAAATAATTGGCACCTGAGTGGGCAGCAAGCTCTTACAGTACTCCCCTGGGGGGACTTTTGTTTGTTTTAGCCTCTGAAGACCCCATGGGTGAACAGTGAAGTTTGTGTAATCAACAAGACTGGCACTTTAAGTTTAATGTTTTCATTATTCTGATTAAAAGAATTACTACTATGTCAGAGGAAATTTTTTTGTTGTTGTTGAAACTGTCCATCGACATCTGGGAAAAATTGTAGTGATGAAAGTTAATTTACTCTTCCAGGCTTCCCTGGATGTTACAATACCTGTCTCATTTTTAAAGGCCACCGCCAGCTATCTTGACAGAACACATGAAAGGACGCTGCAGCAGTAACTTAAGACTACCTATTTCCCAGAGAAGTCTGAACTGAAAAGAAGGTTCTGGAAAGAACAACATGAAACAGTGCCAAAGCTCTCAGAGGCAAGTAGCTATCACCACCTTTCTTTCAGGCACAGAAACTTGAGAGCAGCCCTTTTCAAAGCATGCTACATGCACAGCTTGGGCTAGAACCCCTGGTAATTTACAGACTGTGCTCCGGAACACATTCACCTTTAAAAATCTGAAGAGAAAGGCAAGGGCTCGACATTCTGCATTTTGGGGCATCTTGCATCACGAGCAATCTCGTGACTAAAATAATTTCTACTTCTTGCAGTGCTCTCAACTCCAGCATCGTTTGACTTATATGTATCATCTTTAAGTCAGCAAATCAATGCTTTCCAGACAGTCACTTATCGACATTGAATCTGAGCTAATGGGATGGAGTGGTAGGAAAGCAGCGGTTACCAACCACAGTTAGCAATATGCAGAGCCCAGCATGTGCCTGCTTCAAATTCTATGTTTAAAGTATCTTAAAGCTGTGACTTAGCAGGCTATACGCTGGAGTGTGGTACACTCCATTTTCAAGATTCATTTACTCTATGACTATTTTGCCTGCATGTATATATGTGTGCCGTATGCCTGCCTGGTAACTGTACAGTCCAGAAAAGGATGTTGGGTCATCTGAAACTGGAATTATGGATGGGTGTGGGCTGCCAGGTGGGTGCTGGGAACTGAGCCTGTATTCTCTGCAAAGGCAGTAAATACTCTGTATCTCAGAACCCCAGCCCCACATTCCAAAGTTTTAATTCATTGGAGATTATTTTATATGTTGCCCATTCAACTATATTGTGTCATGACTGTTGACTTCCGACCATTTCCTATAATCTCCCTGTCTATATTCACTTTGGAAGTGAGTCAGGTATGAGAAAGGATTACTTTCAAATAGTTGTGTTTTTCTTTTCTTTCCTAAGGAATAAGTACTTGTGTACATATGAAGCTGCTCCGCTGATTTTCAAACAACGAGTCTTGTTTAGCAAGACAGTTGTGTTCAAAGGTGGCCCAGGTACAGACAGTCTGTCTTTCTAGAATGAAAAATGATGCAATAGATGGACCTAAGACACAGTTGATCATGATGCCAGAATTTTAGTCTTTACAAATGTTACCTGTTCAGCTTATCATGTGAACTAATAACTACTAACTTAAAGTTTCAGTGTAAGGTAACACAATGATTCTATCAGCCCCAAACAAGTCACAGGCTAAAAAAAGAAATGGCAAAAATGAGAAAAGAAACCCATGATTCAGACATAATGAGTCTCATTAGGAATGTGCTTTCAACCTACGAGTTCACTTGGCTGACAGAATGAGGTGAAAGCCTTCAAGTAAAACTTCTCGTGTCCAGCATCCAGGGACGATAAAATGTGATATCTACCTATTACTATGTATTCGATGCCATATTTTAAGACCATCTATTATGCTCAAGTACGTACTGTGTTTAACTTTATGAGTTTTCCCCCGAATTCCTTGACAGCTTTTCTCAGCATAAAATAACATAATTAAAGCAAACATAGAAGCATAAAGATAAAGATTTCTGTTTCTTTTGGCGTAAGAATCAGACAGATTTATATGGCAAAAAATTTATGCAAGAAACATTTAGATCCAAAGACTATAATTCAGTGTAAATACATTTAAAACTTTTAGAATATTATTAAAGGATTCATGGGATTTTAATAAGGGCAACACACTCCAGTGGCTCTATAGACAAGCAACATCAGAGTGGCATCAGTCACCTTGGCTGATTACACTTCCAAGAATTTTATACAAAATGTTAGATTGATGATTATAGGGATCATTTTAATTCAACTGTGTAAGGACAATTTTGTGGCCAGTGTGGCTCAACTAGGCAGATTTCTGACTATTAAAGGGTATAAGACATGCTTCTAAGTTCCTGGATTAGTAGTCTACAGCAGAGACCTGCTTGAGGTTACTTCTGGCAGAGATCTCATTAAGGGTACTTCTGGCATGATTGATGGCATCCCTGAGATTTATTGATCCCATGGCACAAGGCAGTCACCAAATATGTCTTATGATTTGTCTTTCGAAGTCATAAACTACTACTTCTACAAAATTCTACTAATTATAATGTCATTCTGTTCACGCTGGCCACAGAGGGCATAGATAGCCAAGAAGAGACAAATATGATCATCTTGTATTCTGGTGAATTCATATATGTATTCATGCATATATATGATTTTCAAACTTTCTTATTTTAAGAAAAACATTTTCATAATGCTATCAAATCTAAACTACTAACCCATAGTGCCCATTACCTATTCCTATTGGAAGAATAAAAGAGGTTCCTGTTAAAAAGGATGTTGGAGGATACTGAAATACTGAGTCCAAAGATGTTGGAGAGAATCTGCTAAGAAGTGGAACATATCCATAATGCCATAGCAACCAGGAAGAGAGCTAAGTGTCCCCTATTAGAGGATCTAGTATCATTCATACTTCAGATCCATATGCAGGCCACAAGAGAACTTTGTCCATACAAGCTATGATCTGGAAAAATCGACCCTGTTTCAGGAGAACTCCAGCATCACTAGTACTTAATTTTAATTAAATTTTGTGAAACTAAAAAAAAAGTAGCACAATTTTTAGTTCCAATGAACTTGCACATATACTAGAAAATCTCAACTCTGAAAGAATGTCACTTCCATTCGCTTCTTATCTTCCATTAAAAATCCTGATTCTTCACTGTATGGCATCTAGCTTATGATCAGTGGTATGCTGGCACAACATTAACCTCTCTCTCTCTCT